>NC_090654.1:86246638-86448664 GCF_040937935.1 Hyperolius riggenbachi
AAAAAATGTGCTGAGCCACCGCCCTGGCCGTTCTAATAGAACGCCAGGGGGGTAGTAACCAATGACCTGGCGAATGCTAAATCTAAAGGCCTCTACTCTATTCTTATCTTCCTAGACCTCTCTTCCGCTTTTGACACAGTGGACCACCCCTACTTCTCCAAATTCTCTCATCCATGGGCATTCAGGGTCTTGCTCTCTCCTCGGCTTTCCTCCTACCTCTCAGATAGGTCCTTCAGAGCTGCCTACTCCGGCACCACCTCCTCTCCATGTCCCCTCACTGTTGGAGTTCTCCAAGGCTCAGTCCTCTGACCTCTCCGTTTCTCTATTTACACATATGGTCTTGGTCAGCTCATCAGTTCCTTTGTTTTCAATATCACCTATACGCTGACGATACCCAGATCTACGTTTCAGCACCTTACTTGGCACCTTAACAGCTCGTGTCCCTGACTGTCTCAATGCAATCGCCTCCTTCATGTCCTCCTGTTTTCTAAAACTCAATATGGACAAGACTGAAATGGTATTCTTCACACCTTACAACTCAATGCCCCTGCCAGACATCACTATTTCTGTTGATGGCACTTCAATAACACCTGTCCCCCAGGCTCGCTGTCTAGGTGTAATTTGCATTCAAGTCTCTCATTCAAACCACACATTGGCAAACTCCTCCTCTTGTCACCTCCACCTAAAAAACATCTCCCTCTCCTTTCTAACACAGGACACTACCAAACTTATTTCCTGACTAGACTATTGCAACCCTCTGTTCTGTGGCCTCCCTGCCAACCTTTCAGCCCTGCTACAGTCCATCATGAACTCAGCTGCACAACTCATCCACCTCTCCTCCCGCTTCTCCAGCCAGCCCAATCCCCTCTGTCAGTCCCTTCACTGGCTGCCAGTTACATAAAGGATACAATTTAAAATTCTTACTATCGTCTACAAAACTCTCCACAACATAGCTCCTTCCTATCTTAATCAACTTATTTCCAGATACCATCCTACACGCAATCTCCGCTCTGCTAGCAATATCCTTCTGTCTTCTTCCCTGACCACCTCTTCCCACTCCCGTTTGCAAATCTTCTCTCGATCACTTTCCCTCAGCAAATCCGTCACTCACCCACACTTACTATTTTTAGGCGCAATCTGAAAACTCACCCTCTTCAGGCAAGCATACTCTCCTACCTAGGACACTGCCCACTTAACCACCATTTCTACCACTCCACACACAGCTTCCCTTTATGTACTGTCCTATACCTTAACCTTTTAGACTGTAAGGCCTTTGGGCCAGGGCTCTCTTCCCCTTTTGTCTCACAATGCTGTGTAATGGGTATACATACCTCCCACCCCTGTGTAAAAGTATGTACTTTATTTGTTCCTGCATTAGCTGTTATACCCTCTTGTCTTTTATCAATTGTTGTATTGTATACTTTTTATACCATGTATGCTATTGTACAGCGCCACAGAAGATGCTGGCGCTATATAAATCAATAATAATAAAAATATGCATACGCCCTGTGATCCCAGCATGGGAGCAGCAGCATGCAAGGGTACTTGTGTTTCAGCCACCAATATTAACTGAAAAATAAACTTTACTGAATGAAACTTAATCATTAAAGTGGCTTTTATTTTAAAATATCCATTTCTAAATTATTTAGTCAATGTTTGTAACAGCGCCTCCGTATACAGGAAGTGACATAGGGGCATCATAGGAAGTATAAGTAGGTGCTGTTATAGTGATACTCTAGCTGCCTTCATTACAGTTCACCGCTAATTTGCGGTTTGGATTATGCCACCTGGCAGAGTATCTGCAGAGTACTGGGATCGGTCTTTCTGGAAGAGGGGGCCGGCAGGAGGTAATGCGGGTACTGGCTATGCGTGAGGAAATATAAGATCTCCCCAAAAATATGACCTAGCACATTTTTCATGGAAAAATTAATATAAGATTGTCTTATTTTCGGGGAAACAATACTTACTCCACCATGTCCTCCCGAGCAGCCCTCTAGGAAACGCAAAAAACAGGACATTTTCCAGAGCCATCTCATGTCGTGTGGAGAATATCCCTTTGCTGGGTTGCACGCTATCTTGGCTGCCTGACAGCACCTTGTCCAACCTGAGCTGAGATCGTCATGCAATGGGTGTGGCATTATGTGAGACAATCGTCCGGCCCGTTATGAAACTCTTTTACTTTTTTTACTATTCAAATGTTTGTTCCTCGATAAAAAGCACAGTTCACAGTGGGAACTCAGTGTGAAGTTGTATTTGTTTAATGAAAGCTTCTTTTTTTTTTACAATAGGTTGGCAGAAATCACAGAATAAGTTATCTAGATATCAAATAAAAAAGAAAAATAGGCACATTGTCGCAGCCCTGCCTCGGATCTTCCTGAAACACGAAGTTCCAAAACCAATGAATGTTCAACAAGGTTCCCAAACTCCAGAATTAAATGTCACCTTTCCCCCAAACAGACACAATAGTCTGTTTGAGGCTAACACCCACCAATGTTTTTTTTTTTAAGTTATTTTTATTTTGGGGGGGTGTTTTGGGACTTGCCTACAGTCGGAATCACTGGTCCAACTACCACCCTGATGCAGCCGCTATGACACGGAACGCTGGTCTCAAGAGCGGAAGAGCCAAGCAGTGCCCAGCAGCACAGCTTCAGAAAAAGTGCCACCCAATGCAAAATGACAATCAGGTAGTACCCATCTCCCACCACCCACTGTCCACCACGACCGGTATGTTTGCATTGAATTTCTTTGATAAAAGAAATTTGAGGAATAGCGCAACAGTGCTCGGAATGCACCCTCTTCTATACAACCGTTACCCCCCTGCCTTTGAGAGATCATCCATCACTGAATTCCCGACAGCAATAACACAAAAAATTCAGTAAGGGGGCTGTGGCTAACACATTCTGCCAAAATGTATGAAGTAATAGCACTAGGGATGGATTACTATATTAACGTGCTATATTCCAGCCTGCTGAGATTTGGTTAACAAGAGAATCAGGGAGGTGTGCATACACATGACAGGGACACAACCAGAATTAAACAATGTTAATAAATAATCTGAAAAGTAATCAGAATAGTTTACTTCCTCTACAGCTCCAGACTGCATTCTAGTGTGTTGGAGATTGCCAATGACCCCTCTCACCCAGGCCACCACTTTTTCAGTCTGCTCCCATTGGGCCTGAGGTTTCGGGCCATCTCCACCAGGACTGCTAGGCACCCGAAACTCCTCGCGCTCCTCCCCACTGCTTTAGGATTACAGACTGGTTGCTGGTTATGGCTAAACTGTCTGCAAGCCTGAAACTGATCTGTCTATTGGTCCACTGCCTCTTTTGTTTCCGCCTATTGTATATTTTTTTATATTGTACAATGCTGTGCACCCTATCTTTTACTTGAGCTGTATGTGTGCCATACTTAATTCTGGGCAAGACCCGGTCATGTTTGGAGAAATAAAATATTCTGAAAAAAGGAAAACTTATACAAACAACTTTTATTCTACTCAAAACTCAGTCTCTACAATAATACTCTCAGCTTTATATCTTTGAATATGCAAAGCAGCACAATAGCCTTCTCAATTATTTTAGATCATTTATTTAAGATAGTTAAATAGTGCGTTAAATATAGAAAAATGTCCAAAAAACCCCAAAAACAAATAAGATAGTCCACCATAAAATAAAAGGGGTAAAATAAGAAAAGGGATCTGTTCAGTCTTTGGATTACAATGGATCAGCGTTTAAGACCTTAAACTGGACATTTAAGTTCTTTTGGAAAACAAAGTCCTTTTTGAAAATAAGAATTTGATGGTGAAACGTCCTTCCACGACTTGATGCAGATCCTGTTGGTTACGATGTTAAATCAGAAGACACCAGACTAGCCTTCGATTATTTTTATAGGTCCTGTAGGAGGGGTTGACAGCCCCCTTTGGACTGGGTGGAGACCTGACAGCCCTAAGCATAGAGAAACCATTTTAGACCAAATCATAAACATCTGTGATTCCTCCTGGTAGTACCAATTGTATTCCAGCAGAATCTTATTCTGCACATCTTTACACACTTGTAGATATGAAATCTGAATATAATAGCTCATTTAATAATTGAAATAGAGGGAAAGGAGAAAAGGATGTACCGTATATTCCGGCGTATAAGACGGCTGGGCGTATAAAACGACCCCCCAACTTTTCTATTTAAAATATAGAGTTTGGGATATACTCGCCGTATAAGACTACCCCTCTTCCAATGCACACCAAATAAAAATTAAAAAAACATCATATACTAATGCTATGTATGATCAGATACTGGGGCTGTACTGTATATGGTACCCAGTATATAGGCGATTGACTGGTTGGGTTGGTCAACTCTCCCTAAGTGGATTGGTCAGCTCTCCGTTTACTGGTTTTGCCAGTAATGAGTCTATTTCATATATCAGTTTCACCTTTTAAAGAGAGTCTGAAGCGAGAATAAATCTCGCTTCAGACCTCATAGATAGCAGGGGCATGTGTGCCCCTGCTAAACCGCCGCTATCCCGCGGCTTAACGGGGGTCCCTTCACCCCCAAATCCCCTCCGTAAAGCGGGGGAGCGCTTCCGCATTGGGGCAGGGCTAACCGCCTCAGCCCTGCCCCACGCGTGTCTCTCAGCCGCGTATCTCCGCCTCTTCCCCGCCCCTCTCAGTCTTCCTTCACTGAGAGGGGCGGGGGAGAGGCGGCGATGTGCGTCTGATAGACACGACTGGAGGCAGGGCTGCAGCCGTTAGCCCTGCCTCCAGGAAGGGAAGATTTACGACCAAGACTACAACCAAGTCTTGCGGGGGTGGGTTTGGGGGTGAAGGGACCCCCGTTTAGCGGCGCGATAGCCGCGGTTTAGCAGGGGCACACATGCCCCTGCTAAGTATGAGCTCTGAAGCGAGATTTATTCTCGCTTCAGAGTCTCTTTAAGTTGAATCACTGACATAAATTAACTTTTGCACAATATTCTAATTTTTCGAGTTTCACCTTTTTATCAAGGCGTGGACCCTGATTCAATAAATGTTTCACCCGAGTTTCCTTACATGACATTGGCCTCAATTCATAAAGCATTACCGCATGCAGTATTGCTGAAAACAGCAGACTTTCCCAAGCACTTAGCAAAGTGTCAATTCATAAAGGCTGTTACCCCATGAAAAACTGTAATTACTGAGCAGTGAGGTAAATTGGCTGTAATTACCTCCAAACTTGTCAGTAAATTGTCAGCAAATGTCAATTCATAAAGCCTTCAACAAGCGGTAAGCCAGACGATAGTTGCCGACAACTCTGGTGAGGTCTTAACAAGTTACCGACACCTCTGGTAAGGTCTTAACAATGCAAAGTGCAGGGAGCCGGAAGTCTGTGCAGGGAGCTGAAGTCTGTGTGAGTCGTCTGTGCAGGGAGCCGAAGTCTGTGTGAGTCGTCTGTGCAGGGAGCCGAAGTCTGTGTGAGTCGTCTGTGAAGGGAGCCGAAGTCTGTGTGAGTCGTCTGTGCAGGGAGCCGAAGTCTGTGTGATTCGTCTGTGCAGGGAGCCGAAGTCTGTGTGAATCGTCTGTGCAGGGAGCCGAAGTCTGTGTGAGTCGTCTGTGCAGGGAGCCGAAGTCTGTGTGAGTTGTCTGTGCAGGGAGCCGAAGTCTGTGTGAGTCGTCTGTGCAGGGAGCCGAAGTCTGTGTGAGTCGTCTGTGCAGGGAGCCGAAGTCTGTGTGAGTCGTCTGTGCAGGGAGCCGAAGTCTGTGTGAGTCGTCTGTGCAGGGAGCCGAAGTCTGTGTGAGTCGTCTGTGCAGGGAGCCGAAGTCTGTGTGAGTCATCTGTGCAGGGAGCCGAAGTCTGTGTGAGTTGTCTGAACCGTAATTACAGCTTGTAACAAAAGAGAGATAGCACCACACTTCTGCTGTATCGCTCAATGGGCTGCGGTAATTTACCGAACTTCAAAGGCAGCTGTGAAAATCTTTATGAATTAGCATGGTTTTGCCATTTTACCTTTTACAGTGCACCTTAGGGCTCGTTCACATTGCGTTCCACTTGCGTTAGCGTTCAGGTTTTTTTGTCGCAATTTTTTTTATTCCCGAAGCTTGGGTGGGCGTTCCGTTTTTGTGAAGAGCGCTTTTCTAAGACTTTTTCCCGAGCGTTTTTTTTATTTACTCCCAGACGCAAGTCAGGAAGTGAACTCTTTGACCCACAAAAGAATAAATACAATGTATTTATTCTTTAAACCGCGAATGCAATCGACCCACAAAGCGATTTTGTGAGCGTTTATCGCTCTTCCTATACCTTCCATTATAGCAAAATCGCCCCCAAAATGGTCCAGGCGCCGCTTTGTAGAACGCAGAGCGCATGAACCGCGCTGATATGAACCTTCTCATAGAGATTTATTGCACAAGTGTTTTGGGGGCGATTTAGAAAATTACTTGCACTCAAAAAAGGGGCAAGTGTGAATGAGCCCTCAAACTGAAGGTTCTGGGCATTTCCATGTCTTTTTACTATCTTTTCTACATGGGAAAAAATGTGGTTATTACTTCCTTTGAGGATCCTATTGTGGAACTATTCTATATCAATATATGAGTTGGGCTATTGCATAGCCAAACTACAACCAGCAGGTAGCGGTGGTGACATCAGGTACCGCCAACCATGTATCTGAACTCCAAGTAGCAAAGAGGGCTTCAAGTCTAAGTGTTAGGCATAGGTAGGTGGTAGGTTAGTGGTGGTAGGTTAGTATGTGTAGGTAGGTTAGTTAGTTAGTAGGTAGGTTAGTAGGTGGTAGGTTAGCATAGGGAGAGGGTAGATTAGTGTTAGATAGGGTGTAGGTTAGTGTGAGGGTAAAAAAAGAAGTTAAGGGATAGCAGAATATTGGTAGCATTACCAATATTCCACCAACAGGAACAGGAGAAAGTAAAATATTGGTAACTTTACCAATATTCTACTATCCGGCAGATACCGTGCCAAACATTTGGTGCTTAAAAATGTATGCTACTTTTTAGGGGCTAAAATCATATTAAATTGATAAAGTGTGAAAACATCTCTTGTGAAAAAAAGATGGCAGAAACATTTATTAATTTAGAGTGAAAGCCTTTAATGTATTCCAGTACAGGAAAGACTAATAAGAACTGGAAGAATCCGGGATAGTCATTTTAAAGTATACCAGAGCTCAAAAGTTTTATACAAACCTGGGGCTTACTCCAGCCCCATAAGCTCGTATCGCTCCCACGCCGCCATCCTCCGCTGCCTGCAGCTGTGGTATCAGGTCCCCTCACTTCAGTCAGTCGGGGCCAGTCTACGCAGGTTTCCTTTAAGCCAGTGAAAGGCTGCACCAAACTACTCAAACTTAATGTAGCCCATACATGTGAATGAAAGTGAACAGGCCCAGATTTACCTCACAGGAGCCTATAGGCACAGATGTCCTGGCACCTTAGACTTCGCCCTCCATGAACCTACAAACCCCCACCAAACAGCACCACAAGTGTGCTGCCTGTCCCAGCTGTCACTTCTCCCTTACCCGTCAAAGGTAGCTACAGGTGCCCTTTAAAGGGAAGGTTCAGGGACTAACTAAAAATCCATTTCCACTTACCTGGGGCTTCCTCCAGCCCGTGGCAGGCAGAAGGTGCCCTCGGCGCCGCTCCGCAGGCTCCCGGTGGTCTCCGGTGGCCGACCCGACCTGGCCGGCGGCCAGGCTTCTTCTGCGCTCCATGGTGCGTTTCACGCCGGCGCGATGACGTCATTGGACGTCCCCCGGGCTGTACTGCGCAGCCTCAGAACTACTGAGCCTGCGCAGTACAGCCCGGAGGACGTCCGATGACGTCAGCACGCCGGCGTGAAACGCACCATGGAGCGCAGAAGAAGCCCGACCTGGCCGCCGGCCAGGTCGGGTCGGCCACCGGGAGCCTGCGGAGCGGCGCCGAGGGCACCTCCTGCCTGCCACGGGCTGGAGGAAACCCCAGGTAAGTGGAAATGGATTTTTATTTTTTTTAGTTAGTCCCTGAACCTTCCCTTTAAGATTGATGGTACTTCTGGCTACCTAAAACTAAGTAGCTAGAGGTACCCCCAAATATTAGGTAGCTAGAGGTGTCCCTGGCTAAAGAAAGATCTTGTTAGTGGAATGACGAGAGCAGGGTGAGTAACCTCTCATTTACACTCTCATAAGGACTCTGCTTAGGGAAGGAGGGAGAGAGGCGCTCAGAGAGGGAAGTGAGCCGACTTTCCATCATCAGGCGCCTTCAGGAACGTGCCTACAGTGCCTTACAGTAAATCTGGCCCTGTGAACCTGAGGTGGCATATTATAATCCTAATAGCACCCAGAGGCATGTTGTGTGCTCAATGACATGCCTCTGGGTCGTTGTATTGCCGCTACCAGCCCCCCCCCCTATTGCACACCCCCTTAAAAGATCGCCAGCCTAGCGACAATGGGCTCTATTCATAAAACAGTTGTGGCGAAAAAACTCCTGGAGGGAAAATACCGCAGTGGTATTTTACACTTCTGGGTGGTCATTCAAAAAAATCTTGCCAGCTGCGATGCAAGAGCGGAGATCTCCCGCTGAAAGCTGGCGGTAAGCTGTCGGAAGGCATGCGGAAACACTTCAGCCGGCAGAGTCCCTCCGTGCACTGCTCTCTCTGGGAGGTCTGTCCCATTCACTTGTAGGTAATCCGCAAAATCAGAGGAAGCGGTATTTCCCGTCCACATACCGCTTCCTCTAATCTTTATGAATGGCCATTTTGTTACTTTTTTCTAGATAAATCTAGAAAAACACTGGGGAAGGCGGAAATTTCTCGCTCTGCTGGGGGATTGTAGATTTTCATGCGGGAACAGCTTTTATGAATGCCCACTTTGCTAAATGGACGGGAAAATCCGCTGTTTTGAGCGGAAAACTTGCGGTAAGGTTTTATGAATAGAGCCCAATCTGCTTTTGGCTATCTGGCTTTATTTATTTGAGGCTGTCTGTCAGCCTCCTAGCATCTCCCCCTGATAACCCGCTTCCCCCGATCTCCGCCTCTATTTGCTTCCTCCAATAGTAAGCCGAAGCAAACAGAAGTGGAGAACGGCTGGAGAGCGCGTGGAGGCGGTGTTGCGACGAGGCTGACTGACAGTCTCACATAAATAAAGCCAGTTAGCTACAAGCACATTGTCGCTAGGCTGGCAATCTTTTAAGGGGGTGCAGTACAGGATGGGCTAGCAGCGGCGATACAACAACCCAGAGGCATGTCATTGTGCACTCAACATGCCTCTGGGTCCTATTAGGATTATAATATGCCACCTCTGGTTAAATTGCACTTTCTAATAGTACCTATCAATTTTTTGCAACTGGTTGCAAAATCTTATAAAGTTGCAAAGAATTTAACTGCACTGCCTCTGGACCAACTTTTATGGGATCAGAAAGATTGCATAAATGCAGCAAACCGTGAGTAGTATGATAGTCCTTCGGCAGCACAAGGAGGTGCTAAACCCCAAGAACTGTTCACTAGCTGTGATCAGCCATTATGTTACCAGCTCCTTGCTTATAAAACAATCCCTCCAAAGGACATCTCATGAGAGATCGACACAGTATTATTTACTGTGCGTCTTCTGTCCATAAGGGCATTTGGTTCAGTCCAGTGTAACACCCTCAGCTCCGCCTCCAATTCGGGAATCTTCCGCCAGGCACGCTCCCGGAGTCTCCTCATTGAGATGTATGCTAGGCGCGCTCCTGGGATTTCCCATTGAAGATCACGCCGTCCGCGCTCCCGGGACTCCTCATTGATGACTATGACAGAGCGCGACCGCCCATTGAAGCTTTTGACAGAAGCGCTCCGCCTCTAGACCAGAAGGGCTGCTCAGCTCTACGTGGGCGTGACGACTGAGAGAGAGGAACCTAGGGACGTCCATGACAGGGCGATGGAGGGGTGTGTGATGCCTGCCCTTGGGCGAGTTATAACATATGCCGCCGCAGTTCCGCCCCGAGCTCCTCCCCTTCACCTCAGCCCCGCCCCAGCTCATGCCATAGCGCTGCTGTAGTTCCTTCATGGGGTGGGGCCCCTTGACGATCCCGCCCTCGTAGCGCCTTCCCCGGGCGGTGCTCTGGTTTGTCGCACAGCATTTCCGCCGTAGCTCCTCCCCGGGGGCGGCGTTCCTCTTTCACACACACGGATCCCGGCGGGTGTTGCAGCGGCTGATGGCGGCGGAGCCCCCCGGGAAGAGCTCCGGCTGGCTGCACGCTGAGCTGGAGTCCGGTTCTGGTCTCTTCTTGCTGGACTGCCGGCCGCACGAGCGCTACCAAGCCGGACACATCGAGTCGGCCCTCAGCCTGTCCCTTCCCGGCCTGCTGCTCCGCCGACTGAGGACAGGAACCCTATCCGCGCGCTCCGTCCTCCCCACTCCGCGCCGCCTGGAAGAGCGCGAGCTACTACTGTATGACGAGAACACCAGAGAGGACCCCGGCCCCGCCTCCACGTCCGTCCTAGGCCTGCTGCTGGCCAAATTGCGCGAGGACGGCTGCCCCGCCTACTACCTGAGAGGTGAGCGAGCTCCGCCCACTACTACCTGTTGACTTGATAGAACTCCACGCTTCCCCTGCTGAACTTCTATCCGATTTACCACCATCTCCTGGCACCCCCTGCCATTCCATCACACCTACCAGCCTCTGACATCTCCAGGCATCACCTGCTACACAATCACATCTACCAGCCATTCCATCACACCTACCAGCCTCTGACATCTCCAGGCATCACCTGCTACACAATCACATCTACCAGCCATTCCATCACACCTACCAGCCTCTGACATCTCCAGGCATCACCTGCTACATCATCTCATCTACCAGCCATTCCATCACACCTACCAGCCTCTGATATCTCCAGGCATCACCTGCTACACCATCTCATCTACCAGCCATACCATCACACCTACCAGCCTCTGATATCTCCAGGCATCACCTGCTACACCATCTCATCTACCAGCCATTCCATCACACCTACCAGCCTCTGACATCTCCAGGCATCACCTGCTACATCATCTCATCTACCAGCCATTCCATCACACCTACCAGCCTCTGATATCTCCAGGCATCACCTGCTACACCACCTCATCTACCAGCCATACCATCACACCTACCAGCCTCTGACATCTCCAGGCATCACCTGCTACACCATCTCATCTACCAGCCATTCCATCACACCTACCAGCCTCTGACATCTCCAGGCATCATCTGCTACACCATCTCATCTACCAGCCATTCCATTACACCTACCAGCCTCTGACCTCTCCAGGCATCACCTGCTACACCATCTCATCTACCAGCCATTCCATCACACCTACCAGCCTCTGACATCTCCATGCATTACCTGCTACACCATCACACCTACCAGCCATTCCATTACACCTACCAGCATCTGACATCTCCAGGTATGCCCTGCCACTTCATCACATCGACCAGCCATTCCATCACACCTACCAGCCATTCCCTCACATCTACCAGCCATTCCCTCACATCTACCAGCCATTCCCTCACATCTACCAGCCTCTGACATCTTCAGGCATCATCTGCTACACCATCTCACCTACCAGCCATTCCATCACACCTACCAGCCTCTGACATCTCCAGGTATGCCCTACCATTTCATCGCATCCACCAGCCATTCCATGACATCTACCACCCTCTGACATCCCCTGCCAACCTTCCATCAGACCCACCACCCTCTGATATCCCCTGCCAACCTACCAGTGCACTTACCACCCTCTGACATCTCTCAGCATGTTTTTCCTGCTTGCTATCACCCAATTCAACTCATACCAGCCTCTTGATATCTTCAGACACTCCCTGCTTCCCATTACCTGACTTACTCAGCACCTCCTACATGCGTATAAACTATTGGCATCTACAGGCAGCATCTGTACATCTACTAACCATCTGCTGTCTGAATGAATGTGCATAATCTACCAACCTCCTGACATCTCTAGGCATCCCTTGCACAGCCACCAGTCAGTGGTATCACCAGGAACCTGCTGCACACCTATAGACCACAAGACATTCTCTGAAGCCTCTGGATTTGGTGGACATCATGCCAAAGCTTATTGTTCTGGTCTTTAGTTTGGGTGCCAAGTTATCTTTAGGTGGTAGACATTGAAGACAATAGCAGTTTAGGTGTCTATTTTAGGATGGTGTATTAGAGGTTCTTTGTTGTTAGGCTTGGAGAGTTAAAGAAAGCCTGAGGGTAGTGTGTTCAATCTTAATTTTCTATGTCTTTGTTTTGTTTTTAAGTATATCTGCCCCCCTGCTGTGCTTCTGATCTGATCCATTTTGCTGCTGCCCCTTACAATAGATCAGGTTACTTTGCATGTGTAGTATTGTCTGTGCAACTCCTCAGTCGTGCTTTTGTGGCCAGGAGTGTTCTGCGTATGTGCAGTTTGTCTTTGTGAACTGTGTAAGCATAGAAAGCTCTGGGAAACACGATTGAGAAAATACGCGGATGGGACCACGTATGTCAGTGTCGGACTGGGAGGTAGAAAAGCTGAGGAAATGCAACAGAAGCCCTGTATTGTCACTCCCAATAGAAGCCTGTAGCAAGTCTTCAGTGTGAACAGCAACACCTGATTACTGCTGCTTGGTCAACAAGTGGATTTCCTCAGCTTTCCCACTTCCCAGTCGACACTGACGCATGTGCAGTAGCCGTGTCCAGAGTTGTGGTTGGCAATCTTTTAGAGGTGCAGCTACATACTGGAGGGGGTTATGAGTAAAGCAAGGGACCTGATATACAGCAGGGGTTTGAAGAAGCTAAGTAAATCTTAACTTTCCTCCACAGCACCTTGGGTATCCTTTTAAGGTTGGGTGTCAGGCAGTAGTAGGCCATTGACAAGGGAGATTTTCTGAAACAATAAGACTTGCATTGGAAACACAAAATTGCACAGTAATACTCTGTTTATAAGGCATTCACACCCAGATGCTGCCCACTGTACTGACATCTATAGGCATCCCCTGCATACCCATCACCTGAAATATCTTGCAATCTTTTGCTCACTTGCCAGCACATGACCTTTACCAGCATCCGCAATATGCTTAGCCTCTCCTAGCATGTGCAGTATGTCTAGCTCCTGCCACACCTACCACCACATGACCTCACTCACCCAGCATCCTTTGAACACCTACTAACATGTGACCTCTCTCAGCACTTCCCGCACACCTACAATTACCTGATGTCTTTTTGACATCTTCCGTCATGCCTTGCTGATCTGCCAGCATCTAATACTTTCCAGCACCCTCACTACATCTGGTCCTGCTGTTTCACAGTGTGTTCTGCTATGCCTTACTCCACATGACATCTGCTAACACTTCCTACACACTAACTTCCCCCCGCCTCCCCAAAATCCCCACCCCCCCTGCATCTCAGAGCACACTGAGATGTCTACACTGCTACCATCTACCCTACAAGCATCCCAGAATTTTCTGCATACCAACATTGGCACTAGTCTTGTTTAGGGGCCCAGCAGGAAATCTCATAGGGATTAGTTCTCCAAACACCGCACCCTCTACAACACTGAATTGTGCAGGCATAGTTTACTACAACCTGTCTGAAACCTAGCAGTTTGAGAGCAAGCTGTCCACCCAATCACATTAGTGGAATTTCCCTATGAGGTTTCCTGCTGGTTCCCCTAAACTAGACTATCGCTCCAACTTCTAGGTGTCACCTCCATGCATGCTACACATCAACCACTACTGCACATGTCCCCAGCACTACCATCTTGTGACATGTCCGGGTATTATTTGTGCATGTTGTACCTATGTCCTCCCAGCATACTTTATCTTGCTCTCCCGATCCCTACCACCACCTGACATTTCCAACGATCCCCAGTGTGTGTGTGTATGTATGTATGTATGTATGCATGTGTATCTATGTGTATATATGTATATGTATACGTGTGTGTGTGTGTGTGTGTGTGTGTGTGTGTGTGTGTATGTGTATATGTGCATATACACACCACCCACGTGACCGAGTATCACTGACATTTCTAACTAACACACCTACGATCATTTGACATTTCCGTCAAATATTTTATACCTTCTACCACCTGACAGTTCCCTGCTCTGCACATATGCCACCACCTGACATCTCCCAGAATACTCTGTTTTTCACATCTGTCGCTACCCATCTTCTCTTTTGCTCACCACCACCTTAAAGGGAACCTTAACTGAACGGGGGGGTAAAGAGTTTCACTTACCTGGGGCTATTACCAGCCCCCTGAAGCAGTCCTGTGCCCTCGGAGCCGCCCTGGAATCCTCTGGCCCCTGTCGTCACTTAGTTTCGTTTTTGACAACTCACCAGTCGCTGGCTGCCATGCGTATTATTGGACGCATTCCCTACAGCAATTAGCGCTGTTGCGGACTGCAACGCGTACAAAAATACGCCGCCGCATATCTACGCGTGTGGAATGCGTCAACGCGTATTTTTGTACGTGTTGCGGTCCGCAACAGCGCTAATTGCAGTAGGAAATGCATCCAATAATACGCATGGCGGCCGGCCGACTGAGTCGTCAAAAACGAAACTAAGTGACAGCGGGGGACCGGAGGATTCCAGAGCGGCTCCGAGTTCACAGGACTGCTGCAGGGGGCTGGTAATAGCCCCAGGTAATTGAAACTCTTTACCCCCCCCCCCCGGTCAGTCAAGGTTCCTTTTTAGTCTCCCAACATTTGCTTCCCCACCGACTGACGTTTCCAGCTAATGTTCCTTAACAAATCATGACATGCTGGCACTTGGGATCCCAGAACAACTGATTTATCCCAACATAACCATTTCTCAAAGTCATCAATTAGAACAATAGCCTCATTCAGCAGCTGAAACTTGATTACCATGGCAACTGTTCCACTTTTGATCCAGTTTTCTTTGTCTTGTTAGTTCAGCTTTAGGCACTTGAAGACTTCTATATGAAAGTGGAATAACACAACATTTGTGGTGCAGTCCATTTGTGCAGATTTGATAAGGCACATAGCTTCACCAGAAATATTATTGAAGGCTACTAATTCATTACAAGCTGCAAAAGAGCTTCAGCAGATCAGTAAGCATGGCTCCCTATTCTGGAGACAGACCTTCCATCCTCCCTACTCATTAGTTGTGGCAGGATATTCTCCTGTTCGCACATTTTGAAATACATCACACGAGCTGTCTGACAGTTGGCTTTAGCAAGCACAGAGGAAATGTAATTATGCATGGCAGCTACACGTTTATTGCCTAAAGACTGCAGACTTCGAAATACGGGCTAAAGTTCTCTTTACCATACACTAGATATACTGTTGTGTAGTGATCTGTGGCAAAGTATAAAGCAGCAATTAAATTTTTTTCCAGTTTTATATACACTGGCGTCTAGAGCAAAGGACCCTGGATCAACAACACACTGACACTTGTGAGATCCCAAGACAGCAACAGGCTGACACTTGTGAGATCCCAAGACAGCAACAGGCTGACACTTGTGAGATCCCAAGACAGCAACAGGCTGACACTTGTGAGATCCCAAGACAGCAACGGGCTGACACTTGTGAGATGCCAAGACAGCAACGGGCTGACACTTGTGAGATGCCAAGACAGCAACGGGCTGACACTTGTGAGATCCCAAGACAGCAACGGGCTGACACTTGTGAGATCCCAAGACAGCAACGGGCTGACACTTGTGAGATCCCAAGACAGCAACGGGCTGACACTTGTGAGATCCTTGTGAGATCCCAAGACAGCAACGGGCTGACACTTGTGAGATCCCAAGACAGCAACGGGCTGACACTTGTGAGATCCCAAGACAGCAACGGGCTGACACTTGTGAGATCCCAAGACAGCAACGGGCTGACACTTGTGAGATCCCAAGACAGCAACGGGCTGACACATGTGAGATCCCAAGACAGCAACGGGCTGACACTTGTGAGATCCCAAGACAGCAACGGGCTGACACTTGTGAGATCCCAAGACAGCAACGGGCTGACACTTGTGAGATCCCGAGACAGCAACGGGCTGACACTTGTGAGATCCCGAGACAGCAACGGGCTGACACTTGTGAGATCCCGAGACAGCAACGGGCTGACACTTGTGAGATCCCGAGACAGCAACGGGCTGACACTTGTGAGATCCCGAGACAGCAACGGGCTGACACTTGTGAGATCCCGAGACAGCAACGGGCTGACACTTGTGAGATCCCGAGACAGCAACGGGCTGACACTTGTGAGATCCCGAGACAGCAACGGGCTGACACTTGTGAGATCCCGAGACAGCAACGGGCTGACACTTGTGAGATCCCGAGACAGCAACGGGCTGACACTTGTGAGATCCCGAGACAGCAACGGGCTGACACTTGTGAGATCCCGAGACAGCAACGGGCTGACACTTGTGAGATCCCGAGACAGCAACGGGCTGACACTTGTGAGATCCCGAGACAGCAACGGGCTGACACTTGTGAGATCCCGAGACAGCAACGGGCTGACACTTGTGAGATCCCGAGACAGCAACGGGCTGACACTTGTGAGATCCCGAGACAGCAACGGGCTGACACTTGTGAGATCCCGAGACAGCAACGGGCTGACACTTGTGAGATCCTGAGACAGCAACGGGCTGACACTTGTGAGATCCCGAGACAGCAACGGGCTGACACTTGTGAGATCCCGAGACAGCAACGGGCTGACACGTGTGAGATCCCGAGACAGCAACGGGCTGACACGTGTGAGATCCCGAGACAGCAACGGGCTGACACGTGTGAGATCCCGAGACAGCAACACGCTGACACTTACGGGATCTTAGGGCCCTTTTACACCTAATGCATTGGTGCACATTTCTCTTTTTTCTCCATAGCAGTGCATTGGGAAAAGCTTTCAGTTAAAGGAGAACTGTAGTGAGAGGTATATGGAGGCTTTCATATTGATTTCCTTTTAAGCAATACCAGTTACCTGGCAGCCCTGCTGAGCTATCTGCCTGCAGAATCACACCAGAAACAAGCGTGCAGCTAATCTTGTCATATCTGACAAAAATGTCAAAAACACCTGATCTGTTGCATGCTTGTTTAGGGTGTAGGGCAGAAAGTATTAGAGACAGAGGATCAGCAGGATAGCCAGGCAGCTGGTATTGCTTAAAATGAAATCAATATGGCAGCCTCTAAATACCTCTCACTACAGTTCTCCTTTAAAATGCATATAGTGTGAACTGAGCTATAGAAAAACTTGGATTTTACTTTGAAAATCAGTTGTCTTTCGGTTATAACTGAGCACAACTGTTGTGTTAAAATGAACCTAACACATAGAGGATCTGAAGACAACAACACTCTGACAATTGGGGGGGATCTGGAGATAACACGCTGACCCTTGGCGGGTCCGACCACAGCAACACGCTGACCCGTGGCGGGTTCCGACCACAGCAGCACGCTGACCCGTGGCGGGTTCCGACCACAGCAGCACGCTGACCCGTGGCGGGTTCCGACCACAGCAGCACGCTGACCCGTGGCGGGTTCCGACCACAGCAGCACGCTGACCCGTGGCGGGTTCCGACCAC
Source organism: Hyperolius riggenbachi (assembly GCF_040937935.1). NCBI lineage: Eukaryota > Metazoa > Chordata > Amphibia > Anura > Hyperoliidae > Hyperolius > Hyperolius riggenbachi. The sequence goes on from NC_090654.1 coordinate 86,264,110, forward strand.
AGCAGCACGCTGACCCGTGGCGGGTTCCGACCACAGCAGCACGCTGACCCGTGGCGGGTTCCGACCACAGCAGCACGCTGACCCGTGGCGGGTCCGACCACAGCAGCACGCTGACCCGTGGCGGGTCCGACCACAGCAGCACGCTGACCCGTGGCGGGTCCGACCACAGCAGCACGCTGACCCGTGGCGGGTCCGACCACAGCAGCACGCTGACCCGTGGTGGGTCCGACCACAGCAGCACGCTGACCCGTGGTGGGTCCGACCACAGCAGCACGCTGACCCGTGGCGGGTCCGACCACAGCAGCACGCTGACCCGTGGCGGGTCCGACCACAGCAGCACGCTGACCCGTGGCGGGTCCGACCACAGCAGCACGCTGACCCGTGGCGGGTCCGACCACAGCAGCACGCTGACGCTTGGGGGATCCCACCACAGCAGCACGCTGACGCTTGGGGGATCCCACCACAGCAGCACGCTGACGCTTGGGGGATCCCACCACAGCAGCACGCTGACGCTTGGGGGATCCCACCACAGCAGCACGCTTACGCTCGGGGGATCCCACCACAGCAGCACGCTGACGCTTGGGGGATCCCACCACAGCAGCACGCTGACGCTTGGAAGATCCCACCACAGCAGCACGCTGACGCTTGGGGGATCCCACCACAGCAGCACGCTGACGCTTGGGGGATCCCACCACAGCAGCACGCTGACGCTTGGGGGATCCCACCACAGCAGCACGCTGACGCTTGGGGGATCCCACCACAGCAGCACGCTGACGCTTGGGGGATCCCACCACAGCAGCACGCTGACGCTTGGGGGATCCCACCACAGCAGCACGCTGACGCTTGGGGGATCCCACCACAGCAGCACGCTGACGCTTGGGGGATCCCACCACAGCAGCACGCTGACGCTTGGGGGATCCCACCACAGCAGCACGCTGACGCTTGGGGGATCCCACCACAGCAGCACGCTGACGCTTGGGGGATCCCACCACAGCAGCACGCTGACGCTTGGGGGATCCCACCACAGCAGCACGCTGACGCTTGGGGGATCCCACCACAGCAGCACGCTGACGCTTGGGGGATCCCACCACAGCAGCACGCTGACACTTGGGGGATCCCACCACAGCAGCACGCTGACGCTTGGGGGATCCCACCACAGCAGCACGCTGACGCTTGGGGGATCCCACCACAGCAGCACGCTGACGCTTGGGGGATCCCACCACAGCAGCACGCTGACGCTTGGGGGATCCCACCACAGCAGCACGCTGACGCTTGGGGGATCCCACCACAGCAGCACGCTGACGCTTGGGGGATCCCACCACAGCAGCACGCTGACGCTTGGGGGATCCCACCACAGCAGCACGCTGGCGCTTGGGGGATCCCACCACAGCAGCACGCTGGCGCTTGGGGGATCCCACCACAGCAGCACGCTGGCGCTTGGGGGATCCCACCACAGCAGCACGCTGGCGCTTGGGGGATCCCACCACAGCAGCACGCTGGCGCTTGGGGGATCCCACCACAGCAGCACGCTGGCGCTTGGGGGATCCCACCACAGCAGCACGCTGGCGCTTGGGGGATCCCACCACAGCAGCACGCTGGCGCTTGGGGGATCCCACCACAGCAGCACGCTGGCGCTTGGGGGATCCCACCACAGCAGCACGCTGGCGCTTGGGGGATCCCACCACAGCAGCACGCTGGCGCTTGGGGGATCCCACCACAGCAGCACGCTGGCGCTTGGGGGATCCCACCACAGCAGCACGCTGGCGCTTGGGGGATCCCACCACAGCAGCACGCTGGCGCTTGGGGGATCCCACCACAGCAGCACGCTGGCGCTTATGAGATTCTAAGACAGCAAAAAGCAGACTTTTTAGCTATCCAAGAACAGTAACATGTCAAATTTTAGTAGCACCAGGGATGGGCTCGAATTCGGGTGAATCCGGATAGGAGCTATGCGGATTTCACCCAGATATCTGTGCGGGGTGGGCGGGGAGTCAAGCTTACCTTACGTCTTCTTCAGTCTGTCCCTCGGCGCCTCCCACGATGCGGTCCATGCGGTGGTCACGAGATTACAAACACTTCCGGATTGAAGGAGGAAGTGTATGGTCACGTGATGCCGGATTGGACCGCATCGTGGGAGGCGCCGAGGGATGGACCGCAGAAGACGTCGGATAGGTAAGCTTGACCACCCCCACAGGTATCTTGGTGAAATCCAGATAGCTACTAACCAGATTCACCCGAATTAGAATTTGAGCCCATCCCTGAGTAGCATATTTTAGTAGCACAACGAGAGTGGCACAGTCTAATTCAGGTTCTTGCAAGCCTTTTCTGAAACATTAAAAATGGGGGGAAAATTTACTTTGTATTACCATATACTCATAAGGTGCATAATGACCAAGTGACCCTGGTCAGAGCGGTTAGCGTCTTTGGAGAAATGTTCTATCTCTCCTTAGACACCACCCTCTCTGCATGGGGTTCACTTGGCCATTATGCACCTTATGAATGTATAAAGATTAAGGATGAGCAGGTGAAAGCGGAATTTCAATTTCGCCTGAGGCTAAACTGAAAATAAGTGTTGGTGGATGTGAGCCACAGTAGAGGGTTTAACTCACCCTGGTTGCTATCTCTGCCCGCAATGCTCCACACCAGCTCCAGTGTTCTCCCCAGAAATGGTTTCCAGCCTGGTGGCATGAAATAGTAACCTGGTGGCATGAAAAAGTAGCCGGGTGGAGAGAGATGAAAGAACGCAGGGTTGATACTTCTCTGCACAATTCTGCTTACAGCATAGGAGGCGGTGAGCCTATGATAGCTGGGTGCCTAAATCCAGGAAGTGATATTGATATATGACGCAAACATTTCATAAAATTCAGGTCATCAGTAATTGATTGCTTCATTCCTTCATCTGCGCTGTCTGTCTGGGGAGCACAGTGTATATATATCCCTAATATAAATAAATATATAGCGGGGTGTCTCTGTTAGTGGCGAAGTGTACAGCTAACTTTTCTGCTGCTCTGTAATTTCTGTGGCTGTGTTGCTTTAGTAGAGAGGTCTTACTTTATAAGCAGGAACTTCTTTCATCATAATGACAGATCTGTGTGCCTCGGAAGTGCTGCGGTCACTGGCTTTCTGCAGACGTAGGCAGACTCTTCCGCAGCTTTGTTGTGGCTGTTTAAAGGGAACCTTTCATTGGGAAACGTGGTATGAACTAACGTGGTCAGTGACAGGTGGCCGCCCTTCTTGTTGTTCTGCTCAGTTATATCCACATAACTTACAGTAATTTTCTAAGTGCTATTTAAGGAGAAGTATACTTACAAATATAATAATTCAACCCCAAATTGCCCTCGATGCTGACATCTCTTGCCAGGCTTTACAGCGTATAAAATAATGTCACTAACTGACCGTGGGGTGGAGGGGGGGGGGGGGGCTCACAGTGTAATCTCTAAAAATAGTCTGTCCCTATCATAGGGCTTGTTTACATAAAAAATAGCTAAGCGTAATCGCAAATGCTTAGCGATTTTTGCAGTAGCTATTCTGGGCACGTGCCCAGCGATTTTCTATTTGTCTAGTGATTTTGGAGCGTTTGGGTGTAGCGATTTTGTAGTTCTTGTACACTTTGATCTGGGGGTGAACAGCTTTGGGCAAGAAACGCTTTGAAAAATCGATCTGTTTGTTCAGCAATTTTTAAAGCGGTTTTACAGTTTTCCTATACTTTTATATTCAGGCGTAATCGCCTCCAAAATGCTGCAGGACGTGCGTTTGAGGAAAAAGTCACATTGCTCTGGTGTGAACTAGCTCATAGAAAGACATTAGCCTAGCTATTTTCACAACTCTAGTGCTTTTGAAAACACTCAGAAGCGTTCTTCGAGTGACCCAGCCCATAGTCTAAAGCTACAAACACACATACGACAACGATCGTTCGTTGTGAACGACTAACAATCTTTTAATTAATGAAAGAACGACTTAAGCAAAATTAGCTTTTAAAAGTGTGTAACGATCTGATTGTTTAACAAACGAGAACTCATACTGTAGGTATGTAGGTAGAGCATTTACCGTAGATAATACAGCGTTGAAAACACTTGGAGCAATTAACGTGACACAGGACACATACAGAACGAACGTTAAATAACGAAAACCGCGTGTTGCGCTAGGGCTGCACGGTTTTTCGGTTTAAAACCGAAACCGCGGTTCGTGGAAAGACGATCTGCTGATCGTCAGTTTCCTCGGTTTTTCGGTCCGCTGTCTGTACCTTGTTTCTGGCCCCACTGTGCGTGGATTGGCCAGAAGCAGTGAATATGTATGAGTGTTAATGAGCGGGGGGCGGATCCACTAGAGCGAGCGGCCGGGCACATACAGCTTTCCCATTCACTGGATAGCGATGGAATGACGGCAGCGTTAGGCAGAGCTGTATGTACAGCTTCGCCTACTGCTGCCGTCATTCCATCGCTATCCAGTGAATGGGAAAGCTGTATGTGCCCGGCCGCTCGCTCTAGTGGATCCGCCCCCCGCTCATTAACACTCATACATATTCACTGCTTCTGGCCAATCCGCGCACAGCGGGGCCAGAAACAAGGCAGTGTTCTCCCTAGAACAATTACCACCCGGCTGCTTTCCTGGCTGTTATCACCCCCCTGCCCGATTATCAGGGTGCACAGGCTTGCTTGGAAAAAAAAAGCAAGCAGCGCTGTTCTGAAGTCAGTCCCTGTACTGCTCCGCTCTGTGCATGAGATCTTGCGCTTCCCGGCGAGCTCGTGCCTTCATTGGCTCAGCCTTTTACTGCCGCTGAGCCAATGGAGGCACGAGCTCGCCGGGAAGCGCAAGATCTCATGCACAGAGCGGAGCAGTACAGGGACTGACTTCAGAACAGCGCTACTTGCTTTTTTTTTTTTTTTTCAAGCGAGCCCCATGCACCCTGATAATCGGGCAGGGGGGTGATGACAGCCACGATAGTGCGACTGTGCGAGGCTCAGCCGTCAGTCTGCACTCTGCAGAGGCGCTCGATACAGGCTGCCTCTGCGTGCACGGACACTGGCTGTCTGTGCAAGCTTGAAAGTGTGCGCGGTTTCGTACTGTCGGCTGAACATTAATGTATGTCATACATACATGCATGATATTACTGGCGAGCGGCGTTTGGGGGCATAGTTGTGGGTCGCCGCCCTCCCCCCCCCCCCTAAAGTGCAAAAGCTTGTTTAGAGGAGAAAAAAAGAAAAAAAAAATAGGGGAAAAATCGAAACTCCAATTTCTGAGAGAAAAATCGCAATTTCGATTTTTCCCTAAAATCGTGCAGCCCTATGTTGCGCTTGCGCATTAAAATGAAGAGTTCTATGGAGATATAACGAAATGTCAAGCCTAGTATGATATGAACCAGGGCTGTGTAGTCGGAGTCGGGGCAATGTTGGGTGCCTGGAGTCGGAGTCAGGGAAAAAAATGCATCGACTCCTAATTAATTTAAACTGTAATCAAAATAGAAAATATGATAAAATTCTATTTCTCAGATAATAGTTATCATAAATAATTTATACAGTAATAGCCATGCTTAGTCCACAAAAATGAAATAAACCAATCAAAATTAGTTACTTGTGTTCTTCAATAAAGCAGTCCCCGTATTTTTAAAGTCAGATATACATATCTGATTGTGACTGTACAGTATATATGATGTGTACACAGGAATCTCTTTTATATATATATATATATATATACTAAATAACGTCTATGCTGTAAGAATAAAGCCTGATGTGTAGCTGTGTCACTAATAGAGATGGTCAATGAGATGGAAATAATTCTGCATTGATGCTGATTTATGCAAATGTATGCACTCTCTTTGCTCATGAAATCAAATAATTTGATATGTTGTTAAAATTTGGTTTGGTGACTACGAATTAAATGGTAACTGAGACGGGTGAAAAGAAAAGTTTTATACATACCTGGGGCTTCTTCCAGCCCCCTTCGGGCCAATTAGTCCCTCGTTGTCCACCTCCACCACCTGGATCTTCTGCTATGAATCCCGGTAATTAGGCCAGTCAGCGCAGTCCGGCCACTTGCCGCTCCTACAGCCAGAAGCATTCTGCACCTGCGCAATAGTGCTGCGCAGGTGTAGTACGCTCCCGGTGGCGGAGTGTGTGCATGCGCATTACGCCAGACTGTGTCAAGTACCTGGATTCATAGCAGAAGATCCAGGTGGCGGAGGAGGACAGCGAGGACTGATTAGCCTGAAGGGGGCTGGAGGAAGCCCCAGGTATGTATAAAACTTTAATTTCATCTGTCTCAGGTTTACTTTGTTACACAGTAGTACTGTACTCTACATATGCACTCCCCACAGAGCTGCAGGGAATCCACTAAAAATGTTGTGCACATTGAACACAGAGGTGTTGTCTATCACCCATAAACCTGGTTCAGATTGTGCATGAAGAATGTGTAATAGAGGAAGAATCTCCTCATTCCCCTGCAGAGTACCTGCACATCACTCTTACATGTACCCACAGTCACATTGCCTAGGGCCTGATAGATGTTCTTTGTTCCGGTCTGTATCTTTTACAAGTACTCTTATCAAGGACTAGTTTTAGTCTATGACTAAAGGGAATAAATATGGCAGTCTCCATATCCTTCTCACTTCAGTTGTCTTTTAAAATTCCTAAGCATTGGTAGTTAAGATACGAATTTCATATTACATACTTTAAATCAACAAGATTGTAATATGCAAATTAGAGGAGTCGGAGTCGAGGAGTCTGAGTCGGTGGAATCCTAAACTGAGGAGTCGGTGGATTTTTGTACCGACTCCACAGCCCTGGTACGAACGACGTTTTCTAACGATGTACTAGTTTTGCAAACAGTCCTTGTTTAAAAAAATCCACCAAGGCAGATCTTTCGTTTTTAACGATCTAGCTCGTCTATCGTTTGACTTAATGGTCCTTGGAGGATATTTTTAAACGATCGTCGTTTGAAATGATTGGGGAACGATCGTTTCAAACGACTATAGTCGCATGTGTGTACGCACCTTAAAGTGAATGTTTACCGGTTAAAAAAAGAAAAAGTCAGATACTCACCTAAGGAGAGGGAAGGCTCGGTCCTAATGAGCCTTCCCTCTCCTCTCCCGGTGCCCGGTCCCGCGCAGGATCCCCCGTGGCAGTATTCGACCAGTTCGGTCAAATACTGCCACTTCCGCATGCCGAAGGGACCTTTCGGAAGCCTTCGGGAGCACTCGGGCTCCCGATGACGCGGCCGCTCCATACTACGCATGCGCGAGCGCCCTCTGACGCGCTCGCACGTACGTAGTATGGAGCGGCCCGTCTTTGGAAGCCCGAGTGTTCCCGAAGACCTCCGAAGTTCCTGCGGCGGCGGACGCGAACGGGGGAGCCAGCGCAGCACCGAGGGCACCGGGAGAGGAGAGGGAAGGCTCATTAGGACCGAGCCTTCCCTCTCCTTGGGTGAGTATCTGACTTTATCTTTTTTTAACCGGTACCCATTGGCTTTAAGGCTATGTTCACAGTGGGCATGGATTCCCTGTAAAAGTAGGAATGGAAAAGTCGCACCGTACATTATGGACAGTACTGCGACATACTAAAACCTGATGAAAGGTGCCAAAATTGTATTTGAGCCCAGCCGAAGCGAAGGTTAAAATCCCACACTTATCTTAGAACAGGGAAGTCCCTAGACCCTGAGAAGCTTCCCATGGTGTCCTCTGGTCCCTCGTTTGCCAACCGCCCCCCCCCCCCCCCCCAAAAAAAGAAAGATTTGCAACAATTCCTCCTGTGAGCCCCAGGCCTGACACTTGAAAGCACTCCCCTTCAAAGTATACCTAGTGAAGCTCTGTGTTGTGTAGAGCCCTGTAAAAGCCATTTCTAATCTAGCTCCAGTTCCGTGTACCTCCAATGGAAATGAATGGGAAGTAAATTGGTGCCTGGCTGGGTGGAAATTTATTATTTTATTGATACAGCACCAACATCTTCTGTAGCATTGTACTTAAATATTGGGGAACGTGGATATGAGAAGTTCAGAACACTGTACAATCAGGACCTTCAGCAATACAGTACAAGTATAAATGCATACGTAGTTAATGTGTGGTTTGAGATATCATCACTAAAAGTGGTACATGCTATAATCGCGAGCTTACAATCTAGAGGAAATGGCTGTCTTGCACTTACCTGCTCCTTAGGTCTGTAGTGCCCCCTCTCCATGAACAGGTATGCATGCTGACATCATGGCACATGTCGTAAGGGGGTGGGGAAAGGAAATGTGGGTGGGAGGAAACGCACAAAGTGGGGAGGACATACAAACCTCATGCAGGTAGTACCCTGATCTGAGATTTTAACCACGGACATTTCTGCTTCAAGGCAAGATTGTTCTCCACTATACCAGTGTTTTTGGCAGCGTGGATGTAGCAATTCAATACCTAAACAGCAATTCATATATTAGAATGAATTCACACATTGTATAAAAGCTGAGCAGTAGGGTATTGTACTGTGTTAGCCATCAGTGAAAGCAAGAAGTTTTGAATGAGGATAATACCATTTATTGGCTAACTTAAAATGAAACTAGAGCAAAGGTGGCCACACGGTACAATAAAATGCTCCAATTTTATGGCAATTTGATAAACTATGGTATTTCCTGAAAAATAGAAAGCTTTTTTTTTTTTTTTTTTTTTTTTGTACTTGAGCAAAAAAAAAAAATTCACCATGGTGTAGGGTAGATTGTTTAATTTCTTAATAAATACACCCAAGCAATTTTCTTCGAGTTTTCAATCGGTTTTTTTTCATAATTGGGTACATTGGTTAGATTTTTCAAATGTGACTATCAATCAGAAAAATTGATTGCAATCCTTGAATTGAAAAGAAATGTAAAAAATTGTATGGTGTGTGGCCACCTTAAAGAGACACTTAAGCCAGAAAAAATGAGTTTTACTCACCTGGGGCTTCTACCAGCCCCCTGCAGCAGTCCTGTGCCCTCGCAGCCCCTCACTAATCCTCTGGTCCCCCTCTGCCAGCTAGTTTCGTTTTTAGCGCTATTAGTGAAAATACGCGTTGCCGCATTACGCACGCATAGATATGCGGCAAAGCGTATTTTTGTACGCATTGTGGCCCGCAATAGCGCTAATTACAGTCGGGAATGCGGAAAAAGCTACGCGTGGCCAGTCCTGACGGGCCTGTCGGCAAAAACGAAACTAGCTGGCAGAGGGGGATCAGAGGATTAGTGGGGGGCTGCGAGGGCACAGGACTGCTGCAGGGGGCTAGTAGAAGCCCCAGGTGAGTAAAACTCATTTTTTTTTTTCCTGACTTAAGGTTTACTTTAAGCTTTCAGCTATTCTTCCTTCATCAGACATCGAATCCTGTATGCTAACAAGATGTTGGAGTGCATAGCTATATACATATGCAGCATCAAAAGTGGATAAATAGATCATATCCCCTTTTGATGTTGCATGTATATAGGTGTATGCTCCAACATCTTGTCAGCATACAGAATTCGATTAAGGCAGAATAGCCGAAAGCTTGCTCTTTAACCTCCCTGGCGTTCTGATGGGAAGGTTTTTTTGTTTTTTTTTCTATCATGTAGCTAGCCTAGCTACCCTGTTATGCAGCGGGTGGCGGCGGCGATCGCGGACAACACGCAGCTAGCAAAGTGCTAGCTGCGTGTTTTAAAAAAAAATCATTTAAATCGGCCCACCAGGGCCTGAGCGCTGCCCTCCGGCGTCACTGGACGAGCTGAGCTCGTCCAGAACGGGTTAAGTTAGACAATAAATGGTATAATCGTGACTCAAAACTTCTTGCTTCTATGAGGCCTTGTTTACATTGCGTTCCGTTTGCTTTGGCGTTTTTGGAGGAGTTTTTTCTTCTCCTGCCAGCGCTCGGGTGGGCGCTGCGATTTTTGTAAAGCGTTTTAATAAGCGCTTTTTCAGAGCGATTGCGTTTTTTCACTCCCTAACGCAAGTCAGTAAGTTAACTCTTTGACCCGGAAAATAATAAATACAGTGTATTTATTCGTAAAAGCGAGAACGCAATTGCTGCACAAAGGGATTTTGTGAGCGTTTTGCCTATACCTTCCATTGAGGCGGAATCACCTCAAAAATGGTACAGGCAGCGCTTTCCTGAGCGGATCGGAAACCAACTGCTCAGATGTGAACTCTCTCATAGGAAATCATTGCACAAGCGTTTTGAGGGCGATTTTGAAAATCGCCTGCGCTTGAAAAAAGAGCAAAAACGCCCCTAGTGTGAATGAGCCCGAATAGCTGACTGATTGCTCTGTCTACTTGCTGAGTGTACGTTGTTCTGACTTCTGATGTCCTGAATTCATCTTACACTCTTCATTATTCAGTGAGTTTGTTGTAAAAGGCTGCACGCAAACGCTACAATATTATTCATGAAATCAGTGGGACGGTTTCAGATCTGTTTACACCTGACAGCTGTTACTATAATAACCTCTGTGGCTTTCAGATTAATATTTAGCTAGATTATCTCAAATGTCTTGTTTCATTGCCAGCGCTGCATATCTCTGCAGCTCAGTGCTTTCCTGGCCTGCATAAGAAGAGTTAATCTGAGCCGCCTCCGCACTTTGTGTGGGAGTTGTAATTCTCATGCTTATTATGGGGAATATACTGTACCAGCGGGTGGGTGGAGCCAAATGCGTATATGTCTTTTTCTGAGCTTCTGCTTCTGGCATCATGTTTAAACAGGGAGTTGCGTGAGACGCACCACAAAGTACTTTTCAGATAGTTTTAGTTTTTGTTTTTTTTAAATGCTCTCATTGCCTTGCATTAAAATCGCGTCAAAATTGCCATGATTAAAAAAAAAATTCAAAGGGAGTTTTTATTTAAAAAAAAAAAATAAAAAAAAAAATACTCTACTCTGCGGATTGTCTCCAGCTTTAATAAGTTAAAGAGAGCCTGAAGTCAGAGGGATATGGAGACTGACATTTAAACAATGCAGATTGCCTGGCAGTCCTGCTGATCTTCTCTCTAACACTTTTAGCCATAGACCCTGAACAAACATGTAGATCAGGTGTTTGTCAAAAAATGTGACAATTAGCTACATGCTTGTTTCAGGGGTGTCATTCAGACACTGATGCCAGAATGATCAGCAAGGCTGCCAGGCAACTAGTATTGTTAAAAGGACTTAAATATGGCAGCCACCATATCACTGTAGCCTCAGGTTCCGTCACTCAGAGATGACACTTTAAGGGTCTTAAAAAGGAACTCCAGTGAAAATAATGTAATAAAAAAAAGTGCTTCATTTTTACAATAATTATGTATAAATGATTTAGTCAGTGTTTTCCCATTGTAAAATCTTTCCTCTCCCGGATTTACATTCTGACATTTATCATATGGTGACATTTTTACTACTGGCAAGTGATGTCAGTAGAAGGAGAAGCTGCTTGCTTTTTTGGCTGTTGGAAACAGCTGTTATTTCCCACAATGCAATGAGTTTCACAGACAGGAAACTGCCAGGACCATGGTCCTCACAGTTTCCAGTATGAGGGGTTTCACCACAATATCAGCCATTCAGAGCCCCTGATGATCCGTTTGTGAAAAGGAATAGATTTCTCATGTAAAAGGGGGTGTCAGCAACTGATTGGGATGAAGTTCAATTTTTGGTTACGGTTTCTCTTCAAGTCTTAATCCTTTTTTTTTTTTCCCCTTCCCTTGGGGGCTCTATTGGGAAGATCTCTGCTTGCCTGATTCCCAGCTGTACACTCTTGCTACAACTGTTACGAAGGACTACCTCTTCTTTGAGTTTTATTCCTGGTATCTTGGCGTAAAATAAAGAAATATATTTAAAAGCCCGCGAGTGGCTGAGTCATCCAGGTTTCACAATTAACCAAACTTAAACCTCTCTGCTCTTAAAGATAAGCAACAGCATAATAACCTTTAAAGAAAAACATTTCGTTGTAACAGTTGATATTAATCCTGCAATAAATCTGCACTGTTTTGACTTCCTGCTTTCATGGAAGCAGACCTATTTTAATATCCTGTGCTCTTAAATGAGCTTATCTGCCACGGCAGGCAGGTGACACAGGGGATCAAATTACAACTGCTGGAGCACTAGCAGCGCAGCTTAGTGAATCAACCCATTTATGTGTTAGTGCCACCCACCATAGGAGTAAGAGCGGAGACATAGACAGCAATTAAAACCTGACAGAATAGAGACATTTGGGTAAGTGATAACACTCAGACTTACATCATGCCTGAAGAAGAGAACTGAGTGTTGTTGAAAACTCTTCCCTCTCTGCAGTCTGGAACAGGAAATGACGGGAAATCTCCCCCCCCCCCCCCCCCTCAATAAGTACTGAAGAGGCTTCTTATCAGGGAGTCAGTAAGTAGGTCTGTATGGTTATTATTTATTTAAAAAGAGGCAACATATTCCATGACACCATACAGAGTAAGAAACAAGCCTGGGGTGCATAATAATACAATGGTATACACCAATATACAAAATACAGAATGGTTACAAAATACAGAATTAGTAATTGCAGCGATAGCAGTAACATGATGGAAAACAAATTCCAAGACACAAAACAGTGTTATGCTGGGTACACATGATGCGTTTTTTTTGGAGTTAATTTTCTGTCCAATCGATTTCCATTTCGATTTTTTTGATTCTGTTATCTTTTCTTGTCTATTTCCATTCACTTCTATGAGAAATCGATCAGAAAAATGATCGAAAATAAGATCGGACATGTCGGAAATTATCTATCGAACCATCTGTCTAACAGAAAATTGTATGGTGTGTACTTAGTATCAGAGCCTTGCCCTTGTGAGCTTACAATGTATAGGAATAGGGGAGTATACAGTAATCCTACCTAGAGGCAGTGTGTTTTTAGGATATCTAGTGGGTGTGCAACTTGACATTAGGTCAAAGAGGAAATGGTCTATGGTAGAGCGTATGCTTGTTGGAAAAAAGTGAGTTTTGAGGGAGTGTTTAAAGATATGATAGTTGGAAAGTGACAGATGTGTTGTTGAAGGACATTCCGGAGGAGGGGTGAAGCACCTGTGAAATCTTGTATGTGTGAATGCGAGGAGGTAACCCTAGAGGAGGACAATAGAATGTCAGGTGCAGATCTGAGATTGCGGTTGGGCTGGTATCTGGAAACTAGTGAGAAGATGTACAGAGGGGAGAGATTGTGCTCTTTGAGAGCTTTGTAGGTTATGCTAGGTACACACGATACAATTTTCTGACAGATTTACTGTCAGATTGATTATTTCCAACAGGTCCAATCTGATTTCCAATCGATTTTCTGTTCACTTCTATGGAAAATCGATCGGAATTCAGATAGAACTTGTTCGAAATAATCGATCTGACAGTAAATCTGCCAGAAAATGGTATCGTGTATCTAGCATTAGGGTTCAGGCCCCATTCACACTTTCAAAACGCTAGCGCTTTTGCTAGCGTTTTGCTCTGGCGATTAATGTGAAAAAAATCGCCATTCACACTTTTTTTTTTTCTCGATTAGCGCTTCTATAGCACTAAACGCGATTGCCGGGAAATCACCTGAAAATGGTGCAGGATACAAATTTGCGTTTGGCGATTTGCGTTAATCGCCAGCGATTAACGCAAATCGCCCAAGTGAGAACGGGCCCATAGGGTATTATAGCGCTTGAGCGTTTTGCCAAAATCGATGGCAAAACGCTCAGATGTGAACGGGGCCTAAGAGATTGAACTGGATCCTCCTGGATAATTGGCAGCCATTGAAGTTCAGTCCTATATTGTTTCCACAAATGATCGTCAACAATGTTCCTGTGTTATTGGACGTATGTGTGCAGCCTAACACCGTGACATACATTTTATGTATCATTATTGGGATTTTTAGAAAATAAAGTGGGAGATCTGGCCCACAGGCAGACAAGGCTGTGTATAATTATAACAATGGAAGATGCGTGTTGTCTGCTGGAATGCATACATGTCTTCACATGCTGCTGTATTTCCTGTTCTTGCTGGATAAGTGCGTCTCCAGGTAATTAAATGCTGCTAATTGCCTCACCTCTGTGAATATGTTACCAATGGGAGTTGGTGCAGAGTCCGCTGTATTCCATAATAATCACGCTCGATGAATCTCATTTATGTGGCAAGCTGCGGTTGCTTCCTCTGAGTAATGCAGTTTGTGTGAACATTTAGCATGGCAATCTACTCTGAGGTAATAATTCATGGGTAAGTGGAGTCTGGTGGATTGATAAGCACAATTAAAGGGAAAGAGGCGCCCTGGATGTATTTAAAATAGATTAAAATCGATATAAAAACAAAAAAGTGAGGTGTCTTGCCTCAATAATGAAATTCTTGTAGGAACAAATTATTTTATTAAGCACAGACAATGCATTTCGCGGGTCTGAGCCCGCTTCCTCAGGCCAGTCACAGTGCCAATAATAATAGAAACAATAGCAAAGGGAGCCTCTCTTGCAACCCGCCTTTGTGAGAAGTCATTTTATTTTGTCAGTCTACACCCATTGTTCTGACTTACTGCACCATTGGGCTCGCGTTTTTCGTTTCCTGTGTTTTTGCTTTAGGATGTTAGAACACCCCTCCCATTTTCTGGTGGATTGAGGCTCCCTAGTTTTCAGGGGACACAATAATAACGTGTGTTTTCCCCAGGCTCGTTTAGCCGGGTGCACCAAAAGGCTCATTTTGATAATCACTCGGCTGTTATTGACCCGCCTCCACATCCTCCTATGGTGTAAGCAGAGTTTCACTGGCCCTGCATACCCCACTCGTACCCCACCCGTCTACTTTTTCATTTCACCCGGCTGGAAAAACATTCTGAGGAGAACACTGACATTAGTTGGGAGTCTTTAGCGTTCCTTTTCTCCTTACTGATTTCTCCATAATAAAAACTAGCACATGCAATGGTTGGTTGGGGAAAATATGTTTATTAGAGGGGGCAGAAAAAGTGACCCAGGTGGAGCTTCTTTTATGGGTGGGTGTAGTGAATAATTGGCATATTGTTGGAAGATACAAACCTAGGAATGAGTGTTTTTCCTCTTCCTATATGTTAGGATTGCACTCTGCATACTAGCTGAAAGGCAGCAGCCTTAAGATTACAATTCTATTTAAGATTCGATTAAATCCGACATGTCCGATCGGGATTCGATTCAGTTCGATTTGCAATTGCAAAACAATGGCAAATCGAATTGCATTGAATCCTGATCGGACATGTCGGATTTAATCGAATCGTACAAAGAATCGTATCGTGTAGATTGGGCTTAACAAGATGCATCCACCAGAATGATAACTTGCTTTATCCTTGTTGCTTGAGCCCAGGACTTATAGATGTGTGTCATGCTGCCACCTTTTTACTTTAGCTGCTTGGCAGTTGATCATTGGGCTCCAGTAGTTATTTACATGCCTGGAACAAAACCAGAGCATCATCTTGTCCATGTGCCAAGCTTATTGTTCTCCCTCCTTACCCCTCTCCTTGCTGCATATTGTCCCTTCACCATAGCAGCAGAAAGCTTCACTGGACCGGAGGCCTGTGATATGCCTGCAGGGCTGTGGAGTAGGTACAAAAATCAAAACCACCGACTCCAGGTACTCAAAATTGCTCCGACTCCTTAGTCTTATTTTTACAAAGGCTATGGATTTGGTACAAAAATCATCCGACGTTTATTGGTTCCACCGACTCTAGGTACCCAATTCCAACTCCACAGCCCTGTGTGCCTGTACAGCATTCGGCCCCCAACTGTCACTTGAGTGATTGAGTCTTGATCCCTGCGGGTGAGAGCAATGTTGTGCGTGTGTGCTTCCTGTAGAGCAGGGGTCCCCAAACTTTTTTGGTTAAGGGCCGGGTCAACATACTTCAGACTGCTGGGGGGCCGGAACATACATAAAATGTTGAAAAACGTTACATTGAATCTAGGTATTGATACCCCCCCCCCCCCCCCCCCAATCATGCCCGGAGGAGATCTCCCAGCAGCAGCCATTCAGTCATGCGGCGCCCGAAGATAGTCTTTGTGCACCAGACAGGGAAGCATACCTAGGTGACAACCTGCCGTCCAGTTGGACAGCAGTGTCACCTGATGCAGAATTGGATTGGAAACCAGTGAATGACTGCTCACTGGTTTCTACAGTATGTGGATGGGTGGAGCCAGCACTGCTATTCTATATGCCGACCGCCAATATTTAATGGTGCAGTGGGCCACATCTATAAGTTATACATTATGTGGTCGGGGGCCAGTGAAAAAACCTTGTGGGCCGCATTAGGCCTGCGGGCCTTAGTTTGAGGACCACTGCTTAACCAGCCAGGACAAGTAGCTTTTCCATGTGGGAGTCAGAAATGGGGTTAGCAAATGGGGTTTACTTTAACTGGGCACAGGAAACTGACACTGTCTTACCAGGCATAGCATCCTGGTTAAGGTTGTTGCCTTTGATGTAGGTGTTGAGCCTTTGACTGTAGTTTGAATCCCAGCTATAGCCAATACATAAAGTAAGTAGTCTTTGGGCAAGGCTTCCTAATGCTCCTGGTTGCCCGTGAAGTGCACCTTATGTGGCTGCAACAAGCCAGGAGCAAAGCGTTATACAAATGTCATGTTTTTGTCTTGAACATCAACATGATCAGGAGGGTTGAAGGCTGGTGTTATTACATCAGTTTAGAACTAGGTTTATGTGAAAGTTTAGGTTAGTGGCAGACATTTGGGAAAGGTGAGGACAAGACACAGAACATTTATATTGTGCATTTTTCCTAGCAGACTCAAAGTGCCAGAGCAGTGGCCACTAAAGCGCACTCTATAAGCAGTAGCAATGTTAGGGAGTCTTGCCCAAGGTCTCCTCGCTGAATAAGTGCTGGCTTACTGAACAAGAAGAGCCGAGATTCAAACTTTTCTGTCCTTTGTCAGCGGCACAGCTCTTAACCAGTACACTATCCAGCCACTGCTGGTGCTTGGGGCTAAGCTAGGTAGGATGTCTGGGGTAGAAGAGGTCATGCAGGGACAGCAGAAAGAAAAAAGATCAGGTTTGCAGATTTACTGTATACACTAGAGTAGAAGTCTAGAAATTTAGGTCTGATTCACTTTATAAAAGTATAGGGGTCGACTTACACAGGAGTCAGGTGCAACACTGAGCACACTGAGTCTTGTGTGTACTAATAGTGACATTCCCATTTGATGCAATTTACCCTGTGGTAAGTGATACTTTGAGGAAAGGAAATGCCAAGACAACACAGGTCTGACAGTCCTGGCCACAGCAATTACCAAGGAAAGGGGCAGGGGGGAAATACTGGGCTGCATAAAAGGGAGTGATTAATGGCTGCACTTGGGGGCCTGGAGGAGATATTGGCTGCACTTAAAGTGGACCCAAATTAAAAATACAAGATTTCAGAAATAAAATCTATTTTCTAAATTCTAATAATAAATAGCAGCCTTTTTTCAGCTGCCTGATGACAAATATAAAATATTTTGCATTTATTGGAGGAACCCCTCCCTTCCTTTCATATTGCCGGGACAGAATCTGGCAGACTGGTGGAGGAGATGGAAAAACAAAACACAGGCTGCTACTGATGATGTCACAGGGAAGTTGATCTCAGCTTGTGTGAGATTTTACATAGATGTCCCTGTGAGAGAGGGTAGCTGATGACAAACACACCCACGATCTAAAACCTCCTACTAAGCTCAGAAGTAATGGCTGCCACCTGTGTAACCCTAGTTATAAAGAGAAGGGTGAAAAGCATGTACTGAAATGCTCATAGACTTGAAGGAGTGTTTATTTATCTTTGTATGTGTCAGAGTGGTGCAACAAAATATTTTGAATTAAAAAAATGTTTGGTTTGGGTCCGCTTTAAGGGACGGGAGGGGTTAATGGCTACAATACTGTATGCAGTGCAGTCATTAACCCCTCCTGAGCCCCAAGTGCAGCCATTAACTTTGCTGGGTAGTCTTATACTTGAGTCAAAAAATTCCAGCTTAAGGGGGTTGAATATTGGCGTTGACTTATACATGAGGTTGACTTGTATTCGAGTATATACGGTACTGTAGTCACAATATATTGCATCTAGTGCTGTGTGCTTTGTGTTTATAGCTGTGTATTTTGTGTGTGGTGTTCTGTAGGCTTTGCAAATATGTTGTCTTTTTTTATTTAGAGAACATTTCACAGTAACTGGCTATATTGCGATTATCCTCCTACCATCCATATAAAGTAGATAATGTTAACACACTCAGTTGTACACCCACGTTTTCCCTTTTTATCCTAACGTAACCTGCTCTGAAACATGTATAATATGTAAAAAGCCCCCTAATACAGTTTAAGCTGTAGCATTTGTGATATATGAACAGTGGGGCAACATTAAAGCCACATGTGCCTAAACTAGGGCTTCTAAGATGAGGTTACAAATGTGTTTTCCAAAAACACAGTGGATGTTCCACATAATCGGCAACTGCTTCTAACAGTATGAGGACTAATAGATCATTTTCCCAAGCAGCCAGTGTGCAATGCAGTTTGTCTGCTGTAGCATTCTAATGCTGGGGATACACGGTACGTTTCTGTACCGTGTATCGACCAGCTGATAATATTCAGCTGGCCCGATCAAGCCGCTCGACCTGCGCCCGCTCGATTCCCGCCGGCGGACAATGGTAGGGAACCGAGCGGCTGATAAGGACCGCCGGCGGGGATCGATCCGCGGGGATCGATCCGGCGGCTAATCGGCCCCCGGATCGACCCATGTATGCCCAGCATTAAATGCTGAGAAGGATAAATCTGGCGTGGTTCCAAGAACCTTAGAATATACTGGTATGTAAAAGGTGCCCCAAAACAAGATCATTTGATTTTGGCCAAGGAGGATTAATTTAGGTAAAAGGCTTATCTGAAGCCATAAACCAATGTTAAAGGATACATAGGTTCTTAATTGAAATAAAGTTCCTCCTTGGCCAAAATCGAAGGCTCTTTTTTTTTTTTTGGGTGCCTCTTACATCCCAGTACCGTATTTTTCGGACCATAAGACGCACTTTTTCTCCCCCAAACATGGGGGGAAAATGTGCCTGTGTCTTATGGTCCAAATGCTGCCCAATGCCAGGTGTCCTTCCACTGGAAATCCCCGCGGTAATGTGTCCTTCCGCATCCCGCCCCCCTTGTCCTCCTCTATTCTGTACCTGTGATTGTCCCATCCCTCTGTCCTCATCTATTTTGTCCCTGCGGCTGTCCCGACCCCTCTGACTCTATGCCGTGTGGAGTGTGCAAGTGGCTTACCGCTGCAGCCTAGTGATGGTCAGCGGTGAGCCTCCAGGGAAAAGCCGCGTGGTTGTCCGGGCACGCTGAAGACATATCCATCCCTTCACTTCTGCTGGCGTAAAAGATCCGGGCTTACCGCTGCAGGCTAAGGATGATCAGCGGTAAGCCTATGGGGAAAAGCCGCGTGGGTGTCCGGGAACGCTGAAGACATATCCATCCCTTCTGCAGACGTAAAAGATCCGGGCTTACCGCTGCAGGCTAAGGATGATCAGCGTTAAAGCCTATGGGGAAAAGCCGCGTGGGTGTCCGTGCACGCTGCCTAATGTTTTCTACCGTCACTTCCGCTTACATCATCAAGGCGGAAGTGACGGTAGAAAAACATTAGGCAGCATGCACGGACACCCACGCGGCTTTTCCCCATAAGCTTACCGCTGATCATCCTTAGCCTGCAGCGGTAAGCCCGGATCTTTTACGTCTGCAGAAGGGATGGATATGTCTTCAGCTTGCCCGGACACCCACGCGGCTTTTCCCCGGAGGCTCACCACTGACCATCACTAGGCTGCAGCGGTAAGCCACTTGCACACTCCATACAGGGCATAGAGTCAGAGGGGGTTGGGACAGCCGCAGGGACAAAATAGATGAGGATAGAGGGATGGGACACAAGGGACAAGATAGATGAGGACAGGGGGAAATGGGCACAGAATAGAGGAGGTCAGGACAGCAGCAGGATACATGGGGTCAAGATAGAAGAGGACAGGGGGGCAGGACATGGGGACAAGATAGAGGGGGACAGGACAGCTGCAGAACACAGGGGACATGATAGAGGAGGACGGGATGGGGCAGCAGCGGGGACACAGGGGGATAAACAAGAACATAAGGGGGACAGAGGATGACACAAGGAAGACACTAAAGGTACAAATGGGGCACAGGAACACAAGAGGTATATTGGGGAACATAATAATTGGCGAGGGGAAAAGATCCACAAGACGCCCCTGTACCATGGATGCACCATGTTTAGTATTTTTTTTCCCCCTGGTTTTTGTTCTCTAAACCTTGGTGCGTCTTATGGTCCGGAGCGTCTTATGGTCCGAAAAATACGGTATATTCTAAAATGCTGTACAGTAAACTCGGCTGAGGTGGCTGATAAAGACCAACTTGGAACTCAAACCAAGAGGAGTGCAGGGTTTATAAAGGTTGCTGTTACCCCTAAATATTCAGGGAGAGCCACCTCATGGATAACCACAATTATAGTGAAAAAAAAAATAAAATTAAAAAAAAAAAACATAGGTGTCTGCTATAACAGATGCAAAAACTTTTATTATAGAAAATCTGTACAACCATAGAAAATGTGCAAAACCCTAGCAGCCAATCATCCACTCAACTCCTCTCCACACCATGCAAACACAATTGCAAAGTTTCCATAAGTAGCACATGGGTTAATTCGGCTCCTTGTGTCTGTCTCAAGTACCGGTTTGTATTGCAAAATGCAGAGTACGGATGAACCAGCTGCGTGTCGTAGCAAACTGTCCACTTCAAGCCCGCATTATTACTCCTTGGTCAAATTGTCACAACTTGTGCTGCCACTTGCTCAGCATTGCACACAACTGCTAGACCTCAATCATCTGCAGTAGAATAAGGCAAGATGTCCCAAACAATGCTACAAGTGCAGAACTGACTGGCCAATTGCATGTCAAAATGCAACTTGCCGTGTCAGTCCAGTGGATAGAACCGCCCCAGTGGGCTCTCACCAACCCTTGAGTACTGGGTCCTGGACTCCTGGCAACATCACAGTAGCAACGGAATGCCATAATGTCCGCTTTAGATGTACAATAAAGGCACGGCAGCAGTACCAAGCATTTACAGGTGTGGAAAAGTTTTAAGTATGCAAATTAGCATGTTGAACATTTTATCCAATACAGTAGATGTTACTGAAAAGTAAATAAGAGAAACACTTCCATCTAAAAAACCCCCCCCCAAAAAACCAAACCTTGTGGATAACATTTTTAGAGCTGAAAAGTTAAAGGGGTCATTACTTCTATTTATTTTTGCAGCTGAATGAAGCAGATTTTACATCAGACTGTCATTGTTGCTGTTTAGAATGCAGTCTTAAAAATGAAGCCATTAAAGTATCCCTTAAGTAAAAATTATATAAATTAGACAACTCAATCATGAGAAGCCTCTGGATAGCCCAGAGGCTTCCCAGATCCTTCTGCAGCCCCACTGCTCCAGCACTGGGTCCCTCTAAACTCATTCGGGAAAATATTGTTGAATGTGTTTCTCGTGGCCATGCTTCTGCGATATGAGTGCAACAATGCTTGGCTAAGGTCCACACCTGGCCAATAGAATGAAGCCGGTCGTACATAGTTTTTTTTCTCTGTGCACAAGGGCTTTGTTCTGCTGGGATTGCACAGACCTTACACATGCCTTGTACAGATGCACTTGTACACGGACGACTACACAACCATACAAGGAGGGTCCTGTGCAGGAACTGTCGGCTTGGAGAGGATCTGGGAAGCCTCTGGACCATAGAAGCTTCCCACTACAGAGAGTAAGTATCGAGGTCCTCCCGCCCCCCCAAGAAGTTTGGTTTTAAACTAAACCTAAAAATATGAGACCTGGTTCTATGTTACTATGCTCTATTTACCAGTAATACTACATTAACCAATAATTATCTAAAAAGTTTATTTGCAGTGCAGGTTTGATTCCACTATTTCTTTTCACTCAATACAGGAGGTTACAGTAAATTCCAGAGAGAATACCCTGAGCATTGTGAGGCTGGTATCGAGAGTCCCTCCCCCACCGATTCCACCCCTGAATGTGTACTTGGACTAGGAGGCTTGAGGATCAGCTCTGAAGGTTCTGATGGCGAGTCTGACCGAGAACCAAGTAGTGCAACCGAATCGGACGGAAGTCCTGCCCTCAGCAACCAATCAACGTTCCCTGTGCAGATCTTGCCATACTTATACCTTGGCTGTGCAAAAGATTCTGCCAATTTGGACGTGCTGGCTAAGTATAACATCAAGTACATCCTGAATGTCACGCCCAACCTCCCAAACACCTTTGAGAACAATGGAGAGTTCAAATACAAACAGATTCCAATTTCCGACCATTGGAGCCAGAATTTGTCGCAGTTCTTCCCAGAGGCCATCTCCTTCATTGGTAAGTCACGTCACCAGCAACAGGAAGAGGCAGGGCTTACAGCATTTGATGGGTTAGTTCTTCCAAACCAGAGGGTGGAATCTAGTGAGATGAGTCACTGTCTGGCATTTGCATCTCTTGAGTACTCTAGTGCAGTTCCCCAACCCTGTCCTCAAGGCCCACCAACAGTACATGTTTTGCAGAAAACCACACTCGATCACAGGGGAGGTAATCAGTGTCTCAACAGAGCTGATTAACTACCTCTGTGGATTTCCACAAAACATGCACTGTTGATGGGCCTTGAGGACAGGGTTGGGGAACACTGCGAGCTGTCCCTCTCTGTTCCAAGTGGGATTTTGGATGTACCTGCCCACTCTGGGCATCTCACTCATGTCACATTATCCATAATGTAACTTGGTCATGGTAGGTGTGTAAAGTTTAGGATGTCATAGAGACAGAGCTCAACACCTAGGTCCAGGGCTGTGGAGTCAGTACAAAAATCTCTGCTTTCAACTCCTCAGTTTCTGAAACCACCGACTCCACGTACCCAAACCCATTTGTTTGGCACTATGTGATAACCGCACCTTGGTTTTGTAGCCAACCTAGCCAATGGCCTCGATTCATAGAAGTGCTGTCGGTAAGGTAAACTCGAGCGGGGAAACACCACTCTCGGTATTTCAGCCTTCAGGGTGGTAATTCATAAAAATGTTTCTAGTTGTGATAGGCGTGCGGAGATATTCCGCAGTAGGCTAGCGTTAGGCTGTCGGGAGACATGCGAAAACAGAAGAAGCAGGCGGAGTCCCTCCGTGTGGTGTTCTCTCTGCAGCTGCTTGGGAGGTCTGTCCCATTCACTGCAATGTATTCCGCACGCTTCTCGCCACATCAGAGGTAGCGGTAATACCCCTCTGCATACCGCTTCCTCTAACTTTTATGAATTGACATTTGTTACTTTTGTTAAGATAATCACCGCACAAGGCGGTGATTTATCACTCTGCTCGCGAATGTCAGCTTTTCATGCGGAAAAAGCCTTTATGAATACAGATTTTGCTGTGTGGTCGGTAAAGTGTGCCGTTTTCAGCATTTCCGCATGCGGGAATGCTTTATGAATCGAGGCCAATCTGTGTATTGTTTTCTAGAGCAGCATTTCTCAACATTACCCCCTGTCGTGAGTAACATCATCTCCAGTATCCCTAGACACATATATTTGCTCTCAATATTTGTGCATAAATGCTCTTTATACTTTAATCTGTATGTTATATTAACAAAAATATTTATTAAAACTTATTTATACATGATTCATTATTATTCATTTATTATACAGGTTTTAATTCCAAAACTCATTACATTAGATTTACTGTGGTTACCAACACATGTATCCCTAGGAACCCAGGTTCTAGAGGATTGGAGAGGCTTTTTTTTTTTTTTTTTTTTTATATATATATATCACCCCTACCTGCACATATGTACTATGTAAGTATATATGAATGCTTAAATATGTATTGTGAAAGTTACATTTAAAGGGAACTCGGGGTGAGAGTGATATGGAGTCTGCCATATTTATTTCCTTTAGGAACAATATCAGTTGCCTGGCAGTCCTCCTGATCTTGTGTCTCTTAATACTTTTAGCCTAGACTCTGAATAAGCATGCAGCAGATCAGGTATGCTGACTCAGATTTTACTGAATTTGCCATATGCTTGTTCCAGGGTTTTGACTCAGACACTGCGTATGCCAGAAAATCAATAGGACTGTCAGTGAGGCCCCCTGCAAACTGCAAATCCGATTGGCGATTCCGATTTTCTCGGGATGCTATCAAAATAAGAAGGAAAATGAAGAAAAAAACCGCAGCATGCAGTACCGATTAAAAATCATGTAAAATAGCATCAAAATCGCAAATCGGAATCGCATGTAGTGTGCAAGAGCCCTCAAATGGTATTGTTTAAAAGGAAAGAAGTATGGCAGCCTCCATATCACTCTCGCCTCGGGTTCCCTTTAAAGGGAACCTAAACTGAGAGGGATAGGGATGTTTCCTTTTAAACAATACCAGTTGCCTGGCATCCTGCTGATCTCTGTGGCTGCAGTAGTGGCTGAATTACACACCCGAAAGAAGCATGCAGCTAATCCAGTCTGACTTCAGTCAGAGCTCCTGATCTGCATGCTTGTGCAGAGGCTGTGGCTAAAAGTATTAGAAACACAGGATCAGCAGGGGAGTCAGGCAACTGGTAATATTTTAAAAAGAAAAATCCATATACTTCTCAGTTTAGGTTCCCTTCAACCTCCCTGGCGGTAAGCCCGAGCTGAGCTCGGGCTATGCCGCCGGGAGGCACCGCTCAGGCCCCGCTGGGCCGATTTGCATAATTTTTTTTTTTGTAACACGCAGCTAGCACTTTGCTAGCTGCGTGTAACCTCCGATCGCCGCCGCTACCCGCCAATCCGCCGCTATACCCGTCGCCGCAGCCGCCCCCCCCCCAGACCCCGTGCGCTGCCTGGCCAATCAGTGCCAGGCAGCGCTGTGGGGTGGATCGGATTCCCCTTTGACGTCGATGACTTCGAACGGGATCTCTTGATCTCCGTTCGCCGGCGGCAATCGGAGGGGCTGGGGGGATGCCGCTCAGCAGCGGCTATCATGTAGCGAGACATTGTCTCGCTACATGGAAAAAAAAAAAAAAAAAAAAAAAAGGTATTTGCTTCCCCCTGGCGGATTTTAACAAACCGCCAGGGAGGTTAAAGGACTTCTGTCGTGAAAATCTTAAAATTTAAAATACATGTAAACATACACAAAAAAGAAGTACGTTTCTTCCAGAGTAAAATGAGCCATAAATTACTTTGCTGCTATGTTGCTGTCACTCACAGTAGGTAGTAAAAATCTGACATTACCGACAGATTTTGGATTAGGCCATCTTCTCATGGGGGGTTCTCAGGGATTTCTTTATTTTTGAAAGCTCTTAGTGAATGGCAGTTGCTCCGTCCAACTGCCAAAAAAAAAGTGTACAGTGAGCAGGGAGGCTGGCCAGCATCTTCTTCAGGGAATGTCTTTATAAAGATTAAAGGCCATGCAGAGAATCCCCCATGAAGAGATGGACTAACCTAAAACCTGTCGGTAATGTCAGATTTCTACTACTTACTGTAATGCTGAGGATACACGGTACGTTTCTGTACCGTGTATCGACCAGCTGATCCGGCCAGCTGATAATATTCAGCTGGCCCGATCAAGCCGCTCGACCTCCGCCGGCGGACAATGGCAGGGAATCGAGCGCTGATAAGGAAGTGCCGGCGGGGGCGAGCGGTAATCGATCTGCGCGGACGAGCGGGGAGGCGGCTGGGGTCGATCCGGCGGCTAATCGAGCCGCCGGTCGACCCGTGTATCCCCAGCATAAGTGACAGCAACATAGAAAAGTAATCTATAGCTCATTTTACTCTAGAAGAAATGTACTTTGTATGTCTTTTTAAATTTTAAGATTTTTGCGCCAGTTCCTCTTTAAGGAGTACTTTCAGTGTAATTTACAGAGCATGCAATGTAAGCCTGTCTATTATTGCTGCATGGACCGCTGGGTGGTAGGGTTAATCAATTTCTTGTAATTTATTACTGGCAGAAACTCGTGCCTTCTCTATCTGTAATACTAGGTACACGCCATGCAATTTTCTGAAAGATTTACTGTCAGATTAACTCTTTCCAACATGTCCGATCTGATTTCCAATCGATTCTCCATAGAAGTGTCAGCGAAAAATCAATTGGAAATCAAATCAGACATGTTAGAAGTAAATCTGTCATAGGACCATTGCTGCCATGCTTCCGAAGTCTTCTGAAGCTCTGTGGGCACTCCCACGTGCTTGCTGCGGCCCGCCCCCATCCTGGCAGCCACCAATTGGGCTGCGGCTGCTGAGCTGGGCTGGTCCACGGGAAGCAGGTGAGGTGGCAACAGAGCTTAGGAAGACCTCTGGAAACATGTCTGCAACTTTCTTGCAGGTGGAGGGGGGCAGAGTTTCTATTAACCTTCCTGGCGGTAAGCCTGAGCTCGGGCTATGCCGCGCAGGAGGATTTCTCAGGCCCTGGTGAGGCGATTCGCCCCCATTTAAAGTGCTGTACGCGCAGCTAGCACTTTGCTAGCCGCGCGTACAGTGTGATCACCGCTGCTCTGCAGCGAACGCACGCAGCGGCGGAAGAGGGCCCCCTCCAGAGCCCTGCGCTGCCCGGACCAATGACTTTCGGGGAGCGCTAAGGGCTGGATCGGAGGCGTCTGCCGTCAGGACGTCGGCTGACGTCCATGACGTCATTCCGATCGTCACCATGGCGACAGGAAAAGCCAGACAGGGGAACGTGTTATATACGCTTTCCCCTGTTTGCTATTGATGCCGGCGACGATCGCACTAGAGGGACACATGCGCCCTCTAGTGTTTCGTGTAGCTACCACTCTGGTAGCTTTACATGAAACAAAAAAATGTATTTCTGCCTTTTTGGCAGAATGAATTAATTGCCAGGAGGGTTAATGAATTGTGGGCCAGGGGGTGAGTTATTAACCGTACCAGCTGCTGTTCCGTGCAGAAATAATACATTGCAGGCTTTGCATTTTACACTGGAAGTAGTCCTTTCGGGGGGTGCACTGTGATGTGGTACTGTATCCTTTCCTTCTTTTCCTTCCATGAAACGCTGTGATATGGAGAGATCCAGGGAGATACAATGTGCCAGTTTTTTGGGAAACCTTCTGACATGGTCACACTTGGTGAGATTGGTTAAGCACAGTGATCATGTGACCAGGAGCTACATAATTGCGTCCTTGTCCTGTTCTGCAGCTTCCTGATGTCTGCTGACTGGTATTGCTGAGCATGTTAGTCGCTGTGTTCATCTGATGATAGAAAGAACATAAACAGTTTAATGTGTTAAAGTGATACTGTGCTCTGAGCAGGCACAAGGGTATTGTAACAAGCTGTAGTCCTGAAATGGTTACAGCTAAGTGCCCCACCCTGTTCACACCATGGAGCCTGAGTAGCTATTCTGAATTTCTTCAAGGTTGTCCCTGAATTGGGCCGTATATTTTACTGAGACTTGCTTGCGGTCTCCTGGATGAAATTGTTTAGCTTTTGGTTGCTGGAGTAGTTTGAGCTGCACATTGCACCCAAAGAGGCATTTTCCACATTGTTCATAATCTGCAGCAGTCATCCATCATGGCCTCTGCAGGTCTGTATATAGTCTATAGGCTTTACACATACAGAACATGCCGCAGGTGTATTACGGGTTGTCCTGCATCACCCCAGTTCAAAGTCCAAACTTTTAGTTTTAAAGAGGAACTCGCAAGCCATAGCCGATTACCCCCATTCCGATGAGAAATCTTTACATTTTCTCAAATGGATCATCGGGGACATCTGTATGGCTGATATTGTGGTGAAACCACTCCCACAGTATGATGTCAGTACCATGGCCCTGACAGTTTGCAGTCTGTGAACCTCATTGCATTGTGGGAAATAATGGCTGTTTCTAGCTGCAAAGCAAGCAGTATCCCCCACTGCATGGCACTCTCCGTAAACAAATGTTCCATAGAGATCACTTGGCAGAACTAAAGATGTCACCACCAGTGATAAATGTCAGAATGTAAATCAGGGAGAGGAAAGTTTTTACAAGGGGTCAACACTGAATAAATAATTTATAAACAAATATTGTTTAAAAAAAACAAAAAGAAAACTTTATTCATTCTGTTTTTTTCAGTACAGTTCCTCTTTAACTATTTCAAGACCGCCTCAAGCCAATGGGCGTGACCACGGCGGCAGCCCCAGGAAAGCCTAACGCCAATTGGATCCAAGTCCTGGAGCTGCAGTTTGGCAGGGAACGGCCGCACGCATGCACGATCGTTCCCTGCCAGTTCACGGAGCGGATCTCCATGATTGGCCTGCTAGCGGCCGATCGCGGCTAGCAGGCTGTTTGTAAACGAAAGGGGAAAGAAATGACCTTTATTTACAACTGTACAGCGCTGCGGTCTCCGGCAGCGCTGTACAAGATCAGCGATCCTCGGCCTCTGATTGGCTGGGGATCGATGTCCTCTCATAGGCTGATGCCTATGAGAGGCGGAACAGGACGGATCACCATCCTGTTCAACTCTGTGCATGGAGGGGAGGAGAGAAAGGGAGGGAGGAGGGAAGGACAAATAGTCTGATACAGGCTGAGGGAAAAAACAAGCAACGGCCACAGCGATCGGCCCACTCCGGCGGCATGTCCCCTTAGGGACAAAAAAAAGAGAGGTGAGTCCGATCGCTGGGCTCTATAGCTGGGCTGTGCAGGAGGCTCAAGAAACTGCACAGCCAGCTGAGCTAAAAACAGGCTGGTCATTAGGGGGGTTAACACTGTGGTCGTCAAGTGGTTAAATCTCCCAGTCAGGGTGTGAATCATCTGTCACCTTTCAGAAACGGCAACAGATAAGTGACCTTTGTTATGGTAAAAGATAATGCCTTATCGACAGAAAACTGGCTGCCTGATCTAGGGTTGCCATGGTATACCGGTATGACGATACATGTCGCAGTTTGATTGTGCATAGTAATTATCCCATGCACAATCTCGGTTTACCAGTTTTCGGGGCGGGGCTACCGGGGCGGGGCGATGCAGCAGCTGGGATGCGGCGGGCGAACAAACAGTGGCAGGGATAAGTAAATACTCGCCGGCAGCCGGGTCCGTCCTGCAAGCTGTACTAGCTTCATTCGACTTCCTGTTCTTGTCCTATTACCCTGAAACAGGGAGATGATGTAAGAACTGGAAGTAGAATGAAGCTAGTACAGCATGGAGGACCCGGTTGCCGGCAAGTGAGTATTTGTATCCCCTGCTGCTGCGTTAATCCCCCCCCCCCCCCCCGGCTCTCTATACTGTGGGTACCAATCCTGGCTACACCTATCCCTGGCTACCTATGCTGCGGCCACCTAATTCTGGCTACACCTAGCCCTGTCTACCTATGCTGAAGCCACTTACTACTGGCTACACCTACCCCTGGCTACCTATGCTGCGGCCACCTACTACTGGCTACACCTATCCCTGGCTACCTATACTGTGGCCACCTACTACTGGCTACACCTATCCCTGTCTACCTATGCAGCGGCCACCTACTACTGGGGGGGGGGGGCACATTATTTAATGTAAGGGGGGGGCGGTTCAAAATAATTGTTTAATACTGTCATACCGTGGTTTTTTTTTTTTTTACGGTTATCATACTGTGGAATGTCATACTGTTACAACCCTAAACCTGATAATCTTTAGTAATCTCTTTGCAGCCTGTCTGTAACCTCACCGTTGAAGTTGCACTTCAGTGCTTTTCACATTGCTTTGCATCCTACTCAATAAAAGTGGCCAAACTGTTGATTGCTTGATGTCCAAAAAAGATAGATGCTTCTCTGATCAGATACTGCAAATAGAGATTCAATAAATCTCTATATCATTTTGAGTTGATGGGGGATTATGCTGATGCGTACAGCTTAGGGTTGCCACGGTATGATGGTACACCACAGTTTGATTGTGTATGGTAATCATACCATGCACAATCTCGTTTTACCGGTTTTCGGCGGGGGGAACGGGGCGACGTAGCGGTGGGGGTGCGACGCAACAGCGAGCGTACGAACAGCGACCGTGAAAGAAAAACTCACTTGCCAGGTCCTCACGCTGTACTGGCTTCATTCTACTTCCTGTTCTTGCCTCACATTACCCTGAAACAGCGCCCCCTGGGCGCTATTACAAGGAGATGGAAGCGAGAACAGGAAGTAGAATGAAGTGAGGACTGGCCCGGCAAGTGAGTATTTGTAACCCTTGCTGCTGCGCCCTCCCCCTTTCTCCACCCCCCTCTCTATACTGTGGGCACCTACATCTATCCCTGGCTGCCTATTCTGCGACCACCTATCCTGCCTACACCTAGCTCTGGCTACCTATGCTGCGACCACCTATCCTGCCTACACCTAGCTCTGGCTACCTATGCTGCAGCCACCTATCCTGCCTACACCTAGCTCTAGCTACCTACGCTGTGACCAACTATCCTGGCTACCTATGCTGCGGCCACCTATCCTGCCTACACCTAGCTCTGGCTAACTATGCTGTGGCCACCTATTCTGCCTATACCTATCCTTGGCTACCTATGCTGCGGCCACCTATCCTGCCTACACCTAGCCCTGGCTACCTACGGTGCGGCCACCTGTCCTGCCTACACCTAGCTCTGGCTACCTATGCTGCGGCCACCTATCCTGCCTACACCTAGCCCTGGATACCTGTGCTGCGGCCACCTACTACTGGCTACCTATGCTGCAGCCACCTACTACTGGCTACACCTATCTCTGGCTACCTATGCTGCGGCCACCTACTACTGGCTACACCTATCCCTGGCTACCTATGCTGCGGCCACCTACTACTGGCTAAACCTATCCCTGGCTAACTATGCTGCGACCACCTATCCTGCCTACACCTAGCTCTGGCTACCTATGCTGCGGCCACCTATCCTGCCTACACCTATGTCACAGGAGCCCTAGTGGCCTGACCGCACTTAGCCTTCTAAACGGTGCCAGCGCACAGATCGTGCGAACTCTGGTCGCAGTCAATGCGCAGGAACCGTTAAGAATTAGCCGCAGACAGCCCAGAAGGGAGCCCGTGAGACACGGTTAATTACAACGTACACACGATTCCACGGTATCTGCCACCACCACTGGTATGGGCCAGTGGACCCGATTTACTGACTGACTAGTCCTGCGAATAAAACGGTTAAACACACGGTATTCTGTCTAGCCAACAACAAACAAACAGTAGCGTATCTTCAGAGACCCGGGATCAGTTCTGTGTGTGCTGACAAGCAGGGTAGCGGACAGTGAATGACTTGGAGAAAGTCGTTTATTCACGCAATATAAATAATTAATATATACAGACAATTATTAAAATCAACAATTATTAAAACAGTAATAGCCAGTATAAAAAATAAAAGAAGGGAGAAAAATACTTAGTTCCTGGAAAGATGTCCTTTTTGTGGGAAAAATCAGAGTTCTGGGTTTCAATCAAAGTTCAGAGTTCAGACCAGGTGGATGCCAGCATATCCTCAAGCTGGCACCGATGAGTTCAAGATGTTTTCAGGGTGGAGGACTCAAGCTCGCCTGCTGGCTCTGTGCTTTTTATGAAGCTGGTTTGGGGGTGTGGCAATGCCGGCCCCCTCTGAGGCAACCAGCAAATGACAGTTCATTCCCTCTGAGAGATTTTAGAGCTAAACTTATGAATTGCTGTAACTCCTGAACCATACACGTTACATTTAGGGGGGTAACTGCTTCATACTTGGAGGAAAATACAGATTAATATGATATCCGACATGGCTAGTGCAGCAGATCAGGGTCCTGGGTAGATTCATACCTGGGTTGTAGGGGCCCCGGGCCCCTCTCGACTGGTATCAAGAGATCCAGCATGACCCTACGGATCCAATGATACCGCTCTCATAACCACCCTATTTATTGTATTCTGTAAATGGGCAAAAGATTATATAGTACATTCATTTCTTCCTGCTAAGGCTGGAGTCAGCCTGACTGGAGTCGAGCTGTGTCTGCTTCTTGGGATGTCCGTCTATGAAAGGCCCTGTTGGCTCCTTCAATTAACATCTGAATGTGAGATCAGCTTAGACAAACTTTGTTTACACCTCTGGCTTAATCAGCAGTCACAGGGCCAGTCTTCCTGCCAGCTGCTAACAGGGGAAAAAAACCTTCCTATTTAAAAAAAACCCGGAATGTCAATCTCTAAATCGCTGGCCTGACTACCATCCAGGGCGATCGGCGCAATAAACCGATTGCGTTCTAGTTTCTCACGGCTGTTCCGTGACAACCTAGCTCTAGCTACCTATGCTGTGACCACCTATCCTACCTACGCCTAGCTCTAGCTACCTATGCTGCGGCCACCTATCCTGCCTATACCTATCCCTGGCTACCTATGCTGCGGCCACCTATCCTGCCTACACCTAGCTCTAGCTACCTATGCTGTGACCACCTATCCTGCCTACACCTAGCTCTAGCTACCTATGCTGCGGCCACCTATCCTGCCTATACCAATCCCTGGCTACCTATGCTGTGGCCACCTATCCTGCCTACACCTAGCCCTGGATGCCTATGCTGCGGCCACCTATCCTGCCTACACCTAGCCCTAAAAACAAGGAACACCAAGAGCCCCAATAGTGTAATATGTACTGGTAAATGGTTACTAGATAGAGTAAATAGTAATACTCACAAACCAGGCTTACCATTAGGCAACCACTGTAAAGGCAGGTGGGGAGATTTTCCTGACCCCACTCAGTAATAAAAAGTCGCTCTCTGTAGATGAGAAAAAGGGGGTTCAACCCTCCACCCAGGGTGGACTCAATATTATGCAGGAGAACAGAGGCGCCAAAAGGATAAAAGGAAGCTAAATGAGCTTAAAAACCAAATTCTTGGTAAATAGAGGCGGTAGTGGTGGACTTACCTCCTCCAAGTAGACACACAACGACTGTAGTAAAGACAGTCAATATATTTTATTTATTTTTTATTTATGAACTCCAAAGAGTTCTGGAGTTCATAAATAAAATATATTGACTGTCTTTACTACAGTCGTTGTGTGTCTACTTGGAGGAGGTAAGTCCACCACTACCTCCTCTATTTACCAAGAATTTGGTTTTTAAGCTCATTTAGCTTCCTTTTATCCTTTTGGCGCCTCTGTTCTCCTACACCTAGCCCTGGCTACCTATGCTGCAGTCACCTACTACTGGCTACACCTATCCCTGGCTAACTATGCAGCGGCCACCTACTACTGGGGTGGGAGCATATCATTTAATGTAAAGGGGGGGCCCGGGTCCAAATAATTGTATAATACCATATACCGTCATACCGTGGTGGTTTTTTTTTGACGGAATGTTATACCGTTGCAACCCTAGTGCGGCTTGGAAATGGCCAATCATATCCTGCCAAGGTAGAATTTGATTGGGCCGTTTTCAAGCTGCATTCATTTGCTCACACGATTTGGATTTTCTGCATCAGCTTGCAACTATTTGCATCTCATTGATCATCCCCAGTCAGTGGCATTGTGCACAGAAGTCTTTGCTTCATTATCAGCCACACCACCATAAGCTGGGACTTAAAGTATCCCTGAAGTGTGAAAAAAAAATTGAATTAAGCCCATGGTGGGTTATATTACCTTTTTTTTTTTTTTTTTTTTTTTTTTTTATAAAGGCGACTGAAATGAGAGGTATATGGTGACTGCCATTTTTATTTTGTTTTAAGAAATACCAGTTGCCTGGCTATCCTGCTGATCCTCTGCTTTTATTACTTTTAGCCATAGCCATTGAACAAGCAGGCAGCAGATCAGGTGTTTCTGACAATATTGTCAGATCTGACAAGGCTAGCTGCATGCTTGTTTCTGGTGTGATCAGCCAAATCCGCCAATCAGCAGAACTGCCATTGTTTAAAAGGAAATCAATATGGCAGCCTCCATATACCTCTCCCTTCAGTTGTCCTTTAATCCTCACACACATGTACATGGCATGTGGCCTGCCTTAGACGACAGTGCAGGGGGAGGGCAGATGAAGCGTCTTGGGAGTGACGTCAGGCGGGAGTCGGGAAAACTCTCAAAGAATCCAGCAGCCCCCGATCTCCCTTGGCCAGGCAGATCAGGGGCAGCTGGATTCTTTGCAGAGGCGGTCCTTGTACAAGAGATTAATAATACTTACTGTTTTATACATACCTGGGGCCTCCTCCAGCCCCATGCACACAGATTGCTCCCACGCCACCGTCCTCCACTGCCCGCAGCTTCTGGAACTGGGTCCCGTAACTTCATCCAGTCGCGACTGGAGGAAGTTAGGGGACCCAGTACCGGAGGACGGTGGCGTGGGAGCTTTCAGTGCGCATGGGGCTGGAGGAAGCCCCAGGTATGTATAAAACAGTATTATTCATCTCTGGTTTCCTTTAAGTCTCATCATGCTGCTCGTTGTCTTTGGGGTCCTTCCTGTTCCCGATCCTCCCAATTTTACTGGCTTTCTCTTTTGAATGACATTCTGGGAAGGCACCCACAGCGGTGATGAGCAATTCAGAACTGCTAGTATGTGGTTTGGAAGTACTTTGACACGTGCAAATCGATCGTCTCTTCCTTGAGGTACTACTGGGAGGCTGTGGGAGAAAAGGAAGAGGGAACAGTAGGAACCACAAAGACAGCCCGAGTCATCTATGACTACATAGTCTACCCCACCATGGGTTTAAAAAAACACCTGAGAAGTAACTGAAAGTATTTATACTTACTTGGGCTTCCTCCAACTCCCTATACCAGGTAAGTATAGATACTTTGTTAGTTCATCTCAGGTACACTTTAATTCAGTTGTTATTCCTCCTCCTTTTTTTTCTTCAAAGATTAACTGCACTTTTACCGTTTTATTAACCATCCACTTTAAGGTGAGTGGTGTGTACTTTTATATATGAATTCCTGGAGACAGCTGAACAACGCAAATCCTGGGCAGTTACTGAATGTAAAATGACTCGCTTGCATATTAGCTGCAGCAAGAAAGGAATATCTGGGAAAGCTGTGGTATCACCAGAACAAATAAGTCCCGGTTCATAAAAAAAGGTCAGTTTAGCAGAACTAAACAAACTGGATCCTAATGGAGATGAACAGATTCTGTATTAATGAAAAGGATCTGTTCACATTGCTCCGTTAGAACAAATTCATTTGGCACGTTATACCGAACAGACCACAAGTTTGGGAGGCTGTGATAAATCTGTAGTGACGGACGCGTCGCATTGATCACACGCTAACTTAAAGTGAACCTCCGGACTAAAAATCTACTCAGCAGAACTGAAAAGGCTTGGTGTTTCTTTAACAGTTTCACAGCATCAGAACTTTGTTTTTTTTTTACCAAAGCATCATTTTTAGCTGCATTTTTAGCTAAGCTCCACCCATCAAAGAAAACTGCCCGGGCTTTTTTCCCCTGATGCTGTGCAAAGCATGATGGGATTTCCTATGTTCTTCACATTGCCTAGCAACTGGAAGGGATGCTCAGGACACAGGACAGTTGGAACTGTGTCTCATGCTCCCTGTCACCTCCTTTCAACCAAAAAGATGGCTGCCCTCATGAAATCAAACATTTGCCTGTTCTTTTAAAACCGTGTGGGTAAGAGATTATATTACCTATCTATTTTACTTAACATAACTAATGTAACTTAATGACAGTATGTTTGTTTAGGCTGGAGTTGCTCTTTAATGGAGTGTCACGGATGAAAACTGATGCCTTTTTAGAAAATGATCCGTTCCATGCATCGGTTTTTCATTGGTGCAGTGTGAACTGGGCCTAAGTCATTTTAATTTTTTTTTTTTAATGCTTACTGATAGGGCAGTAAGTTTGAATACAACTAGTTCCTGTGACAGAGTTCACCTCAGTTATACTAGTGTATTTGGGCAAATCTGCTTTGTGCATGCAGAAGGTAAAAATGGCTGCAAAAGGCTCTAGTTTCTCAAAGCAGAAAATAACTTATATACTTAAAAGGCATATATGCCTATTTTTTTCAGCTCAAAAATGTGCTGAAAAGTTAACCCCTCAGCTTATATGCGAGTCAGGGGAGCAGAATGGACGGTGGAGCAGGTTTTGTTACTGGCAGAGGAGCGTAGTGATCCTGCTCTTGTCAGCTGGCTTCCTGCTGTGTCTGTGCCCCCCCCCCCCCTTCATCCCCTGCAAAATGGTGTGCAGAGTATGCTGCTCAAGACTACCTGTGTCCCCTGGCTTGTTAAGTGGCACGTGCAAGCAGTGTGTCACCTGTGCAATGATCTGGGATTCTTCCTGTGTGGCAATCACTGTGTCTCATATCTATGACACCATCTAGTGGTGTTTTGAGACACAGCTGTATCATCCTTGGGACACATCTGGCTACTGTGGAAGGGGCTGTTGTGGGGAGAGGGGGCTTGTACGTGAGTCAATCACTTTTTCCTGGTTTCTGAGGGAGAAGTGGGTTCCTCGGCTTATATGTGAGTCCGCTTACATGCGAGTATATACGGTACAAAAATATAATGTAAACCTTCATATCTACAGCAGTTACTTTATGGCAGTGTCATGCAGTCCTGAGAATGGGAGTGCCTTAATGGCAGTAGTGTTGCTGGACAGATTCTTCTGCCTGATAGTGGTCACCTCCTTTGTGTCTACTAGTGGGTCCAAAGTAGCAGAAATATTTCCAGCAACAGTTCAGGCTGGATTCACAATGGTCAGTTGCATTAAGCAAATTTGTGTGTGAACTGCAATGGAGACTGGCCATGGACTTACATGCATAGTCTGCATGCAGTGATCAGTTACAACGCAGTGCTGTGAACAGGCCCATAGAATTGTGTGGGCAGCGAGTTGACATACAGAATTATTCTGCAAGGCAAATGATCACTGTGAACTAGTATATGTGAAACAAAAGAAAATATTACAATAATTGATATTACTAGAGACATAGTATAAAGCTACATCTGTTAGTGCTCTCCCAAAGGTGCCCACTAATGAAACAACGTTGATTTTACAATCTTACCACTTCTATGTAATACAAGGGGCTAAATAAAGTAACTAAAGTATATTCACTCAGATTACTACTACATGGATTTGGTAAGATTGCACAATCAAGATTGTATCATTAGTGGGCACCTTAACAGCTCGTTCTGAAGTGCACGATTGATGAATTACAGCTGCCACTATCTGTCTCCTCTCCTTGCAGAAGAAGCTCGCTCCAACAAATGCGGCATTTTGGTCCACTGCCTGGCAGGAATCAGCCGCTCGGTGACGGTCACAGTTGCCTATCTGATGCAGAAGCTCAACCTATCCCTGAACGATGCTTACGACTTTGTGAAGAGGAAGAAATCCAATATTTCGCCAAACTTTAACTTCATGGGGCAGCTGCTGGACTTTGAGAGGACATTGGGATTGAAAAGCCCCTGCGAAATTCACTCTCCGACCAACCAACTCTACTTCACCACCCCAACCAACAACAATCTCTTCCAGCTTGACAGCTTGGAGTTCACATAATCCGACAGTGCTGAAAACATTGTGAGAATGTTTTTTATTTTTCCTCTGCGAGTATTCTGGAGAGAGAGAGAGTGACACAGCATTAATGGTTGTCAGGTGGGCATGGAGAGACTGTCTGTATATGTTATGAGGTAAAACTATTGCCATCTGTAAGTAGCTAAAACCCCACACTCCAGGAACAAACAGTTACGTTTTGGATATGTTGGAAAGGAGTTAGAACCTCTTGGGATTTTGCTGCTGTTTTTTTTTCTCCTCACCAGTATATGGGACCTCCGTGGCTTTAATATGGCCCGTGGTGGTTCAGTGACAGGAAACGAGGGACAACTCTAAAAATATAAAGGCGGTCCCAATTCTTCACTGCATGAAGAAAAAATACTTTTTCCTGTCTATGCTGGAAACATTTAGCCACTTCCTGCTTTGACAGGAAGTGAAGGAAATTCTCCCAGGTATGGGCATCAGTGGTATAAAAACTCCAAAAAGTTCTAAACTTTTTATTTTTATAAAAACCAAAACTCAAATTCTTTTTCTTCCTGGAGACGGGCTTTAAGCTTTTTCTTTATTGTTTAACACAAATATGGATCAAAGAATTGTTCCTGAACTTGCACTTATTTTTTTGTTCAATCAGCATTCCTTCTAATAGAGCGATTAGACCCTAAGATAACCACACATATTGATTATTTTTAACGCCTTTTTTATTCTTTTATATATATTTCGTACTGCCATCAATCAGCTCTTGCCAGCCAATGATTGAATGATTTTTAATGGTTGTCGCCTGCTATCTATAGGACATTATTACATCGTCCTGAATCTAGGAATTAATTTCAGTCAACATCGCATTACAAAATATATCAATTGAGAATTTTATCTATTACTCTTTATATATATATTTTTTCCTTGATATCATTATCAACGAAAACAATATTTTTTTCCTTCCCCTGGCGTATACCTTTTTTATTTAATTTTTGTTTTTAATTTTCCTATCCACCCCAATTGCTTTTATTTTGTTTAATAAAGAAAAGTATTTTTTTGTATTTTATATGCCCGATATTGACCAAATGCTGCTCTTTGCACACTTTAAAAAGTATGTCCATTTACTATGTTAATTTTTCCCACTAAACCGTCCCCCTCTCCAAACAGATGTTTGGCTTAAAGAGACTCTGTAACAAAATTTTCAGCCTCCTTTCTTCTATCCTATAAGTTCCTATACCTGTTCTAATGTGGTCTGTCTTACTGCAGCCTTTCCTAGTTGCACAGTGGCTGTATTATCTATGTTATATAATCTAAACTTCTTTCCTTTGCCGGCTTTGTTGGCTCAGGCAGGAATGTGCTGCTCTGCTTGTGATAGGGAGAAGTTATACACACCCTCTTCACGCCACCTGCAGGCTCTGTATGAGTCACAGACTGAGCTTCTCTCAGCCTATCACATGCTGGTTAGCAGCCATGTTTTTTGTTTGTAAACACTGCCTAAAACTGGCAATTACAAGCCAGGATTGCAGCAGGGAGTGGCAGAAACAGCAAAGAGGGGCCCAGGAGAACATAATGAATAGAATGGTATGCTTTTTATTGTAAGAATTTTAGAGTACAGATTCTCTTTAAAAAAAACCTGTGAGGAAGAAGAGGTTAACATTTGAATACTTTAGTAGTAGGAAGCCTCTGAATGGTTCAGAGACTTCTCAGATCCTCCTGAAGCCCACTGCTGTTGCCCAGGATCCTCTGTATATGCCCAGTGATGTGCACGAATCATGGCCTTGTTGAATATGCTTAGAGTACAGGCTCGGTGGGCTTTAGGCTGATGGGTGAAGGCTCAGCACTATCCAAAGGCTTTCCACTACTGAGGCAAGTATCTGTTTTTTAATCCCGTGTTCGCTTCAAGTACGCATGTTTACAGCAAGGATTTTTAATAGGGTTAGTGTAATGTTCCTTAAATGTGCTTAAAATAAAGCCCTGGTCAATAATGCTAAATACTTGTATTCTTAAATTTTTAATTTATTTTTTAAAGTAAATTCCACTATGTGTAGTATAAAAGCTTTTCAACTGGGTTTGTACTGATAGTGAAGAAGCTTCAGTGTGTGCTGAGTCCTGTTTAAAGTGAACCAGAGACGAAGCACCCTCATGTATTTTACCATATAGATCAGTGGGGACATTAGAGAAAACACCTACCATGCTTTGTTTCATTCTGCACTGCACAGCTTGTTTCTTATCAGACCTGATAAAATCCCCGACTGAGCATTCAGTCTGGCTTTGCTATAATCACTAAGCTATAATGATTCCTGAGCAGAGCCAGCAGGGGTCAGGCTTGGACTTGAAAAGACATGAGAGAACACGGACTGAGCTATAAATATTACTGAACAAAGCCAGACTGAATGCTCAGTCGGGGATTTTATCAGGGCTGATAAGAAGCAAGCTGTGCAGTGCACAATGAAACAGAAAGCAAGGTAGGTGTTTTCTCTAATGTTCCCACTGATATATATGGTAAAATACATGAGGGTGCTTCGTCTCTGGTTCCCTTTAAGAAATTGCCTTTCAAACTGGTCCCACTTTTTCTTCACTGAACGATCGACTCTGCACTTGTCATTCCGCTAGAGGAGCGCTGAGATTATTGGCCGACTATTACTTTTTTAATGTAAACCATGGCAGTGACCAGCTTGTATTTCAACACTGATATAATATAATGAATGCAAGTTCAAGATACTTTTGATCAAAGCCACATTCTGAAGCATTTTTAAGCACACTTAAGTATAAGAACACTAATCTGTTTTAAAGCAGAACTGAAGTCGGGAAGGAAATCATCCCACCATATAGCAATGACCCATTTTTTTTCTTTTTAACCTATGAGGAGTTGAATTTGTAGCTGAAAATGGGATTCCAGTTTCTCACTTCCTATCCAGACAGGAAGTGGTAAAATCATAACGCAGAGAGAGCGCATTAAAGAAATAAAATATTTTTTGTAGCCTGGGGGTGGAGAAGAAATATCAGTCTCACACTGCCTTACCTTGTAACACTATAGAAACAGATTTGAGCTCTTAGTGTTACGGGGCAGGAAGTGGGCGGGATATATTGCCATCGCAATCACTAGCCTTTTCTGCTATCCACAACTGAAAAAAAATAGATTTGGGCCGAGTTATACTTTATCCGTTACTGTTACTCTAACTATTCTATATGTTGGCAGACTTCTTTGACATTTTAGTTCTGCTTTAAACCTCTTTACACTCATGCCTATTTATAGAAAATTGAGTGTTGGATTTGCCAGCATAAGCTCTTAAATGTCGCATGTTCGGCATAAAAAATTTATTTTTTACCCTACTGTACAAAGCTGTCATTGTTACTGAATGTCACTCCTTCCTTCCAACTTCCCTGTTTCTTAAAAAGAAAACCAAGTCCAGATTTGCTGCTAATTCACGGAGCCAGCCGCCTGGTTGATGTAATCTTTGTCTGTTGACATTTATGCAGAACAGCCATTGCCGGTATTGTTAGATACTGCTGAAGATCCCTGGATCTGCCAGTGTTTTATAAATTACCCTTAAAAGTATAAATCCTGCATTTATAATTTTGTAAAGCTATTCTGATTTTTATTTATTTTTTTATTATTTTTGTAAACGAAAGGAATAATTTAGCCAAATCTTAATTGTGTCGCACCCCCTTACATGCACTTTTTTCATAGTTTACCTGCGTAAAATAATTTCAAAGCCCAACTTCAAAAGGGTAGTTATGGATTTTGTGGAAAGGGGTCAGAACCTTTGGAGGGGATGTTCTGCTGCTATCTTTGTTTCCATTAGGAAGATTTTTACTTCCTTCCTGTGCTTTGGACCACCGTGGCTTTACTTTGATTCATGGATGTTTGGGGAACAGGAAATACAGCAGTAACAACTTCCTGCGTGGGAATTCTA
Source organism: Hyperolius riggenbachi (assembly GCF_040937935.1). Classification (NCBI taxonomy): domain Eukaryota; kingdom Metazoa; phylum Chordata; class Amphibia; order Anura; family Hyperoliidae; genus Hyperolius; species Hyperolius riggenbachi. Next base: position 86,305,247 of record NC_090654.1, read on the forward strand.
ACTCTTCCCAGCCTACATATATGGGAACTATAAATGTGGACAAAAGCCAGCAGTAGAAAATCAGAAAGTTCTAAACCCTTTCCAAATCAAAATGAAACAATATATTTTTTCCCCCTGAAGTTGGGCTGAAAGTTCCAGCAGCCTGATTGGTGCTTTTCCTACCCCAACTCAATCAAAGCTCCTCTATACCAGGTGCTAAGTCAGAGATGGTTTACAGACAAATTCAAGTTTTAAGATCTATATTTTTTGAAAAAAGTAAAAGGAAAAATCGAAGTGAAAAACTTTATAGAAGATATTTTTTATATATTCTTATTTAAGCAAGGCGGGATTGGAAATTGGCACCTTGTGTTATAAATGAGGAAGAAAAAAAGTTTTTTTTAAAAACTGCCAAATGAACCAAATTGATCATGTGTCAATGTTTACCTTGTATTCAAAGTATTTTGTTGCCCTGTTCTTATTGGCTGGTAGAAACGAAGATGCCATTTCCAGGTTTGGGGATAGGTTGAGAAATGATTGTGAATGTCTGTAGTCAGCCAATCAAATTAAGTCTGCAGGGTGAGTGGAAGAGCCCAATTGGTTTCCTTGGGCAGGTGGATACCATTCATCCTTCAGGCACTCAACAATCAGGCCTATAAGCAGGTGGCCTTTTTTTCTGCTGAAACAATATTGACCAAAGTGGGGGTATGCCACGTCACCAGAAGATGGTGGCCTTTTCTGAGCTTGGGTACAAGACGGCTGGTTCCAAATATTGAATGTGAGGTTAGATGAGGATGGATACCGGCACTTAAGGGATAGAAACACTTCAGACGCAGCACTTTAATACAAAATAATTCTTAATACGTAGCATTACGCCATTGTTATTATACCCTTTATGTAATCTGCCTAGGCTTTCATGTATTGTTGCAAGCCATGGACAGATAATTATTGCAAATACAATCCACAGAGGTAGCTCAATGCCTGCATGGACAGGTCTATTGCGCTACGGCATTGGGGTCTGGGTTAGAGTCACATAAAGTACATGCCATCATATCTATATGGGTGCACCAGTTCCTTCCAGAACCCTAAGACTTGCTAGTAGCTCTGTTGGCATTAGACCAAAAGAGGGCAATGCTAGCCTGATTGTCAAATATTACAGCACTTTGCAGATTTGCATAGCATTAGGATAGGAGTTGTAGAATATATTTAGAAAGAGTAGTTCTGATATTTAATGATTGATACTGTATATTAAATGAGCCCCGAAACATTAAGCCCTGCCTTGTCTGAACTAGTTGCCTACTTGCGTTAGAAAACAACCGTGAAGGGATTTGTATAGTGATTGTTTTCCATTTTGTTTTTATTTCCATGTCTGTGGCAGTCAACCTGCTGGTTAGATTTGCACATTTTACAGACAAGTCCACAGTGAGCAACAGCATTTTTCTTTTTTTCAAATCACCCCTTTTTGTAGCTTCCCTGTTACATGCCTCTGCTTTTGTGTCTCTCCTCACTACTTCTGGCTTTTGCTTTTTACATTCTATTCTCTCTCCACCATGTTTATCTCTCACATTCCATTCTCTCTCAACCAATTCTGGCTCATATACACCATTCTCTCTCCACTGCCTTGCGTCTTGCATTCCATTCTCTCTACCACCTTTGTCTTTTGCATTCCATTCTCTTCCACCTCTGTCTCTTGCATTCCATGTTCTCTCCACCACCTCTACCTCTCACATTCTGTGTTCTCTCCACCTCCTCTACCTTTCACATTCCGTGTTCTCACCACTATCTTTCACATTCCATTCTCTCACAAGCAATTTTGCCTTTTGTGTTCTTTTCTTTCTCCACCATTTCTGCGTCTTGCATTCCATTTCTCTCTACCACCTTTGCCTCTCACATTAGACCACATCTGCATTTCACTTTACATTTTCTCCACCACCTCTGCATCTTGCTTCCTCTTGCATCTTCTCATATTCCTCTCTCTCTCCTCCACCACCACCTCCTCTTCCTCAGGCATTCCATTCTATCTTCCTGCTGTAAGGGCGCATTTCCACTTGTGCGGCGCGATTTCGACGGGAAAATCGTGGCAACGAATCCGCATGCGGTTTCGTTGCAGTTTCTATGCGGATTTTCACGCGGAATCTCCCGCGGTTTGTGCAACGCATAACTGAAAACTGCAAGACTAAAATGCTTGCGGTTTTCCTATTTAGTTACATTACCGACAAATCGCGTGCGGGTGTGCGAATTCTGATGGGTCTGCCGTGCAGATTTTTTCTACATGACAAACCGCACAGAATCTCGCACAAGTGGAAACAGTCCCATCCGCTTGTGTTCTCTATGCGGATCTGCATGCAGATTCGCTCTAGTGGAAACGGGCCCTAACTGTTTTTCCCCTTACCTCTTTTCTGCCTGCGAGTGTGCGGTCTCTCTACCTACCTGACTTCTCCCACCTCACCTTTCCCTCTTCCCCACAGGCTGTACCCAAATAGGAATAGTCTTGGTCTGAGATATTTTGTAAAAACATATCACTATACATACCCTTTAAAGAGACACTGTAACATCAAAAAGATCCCCTGGGGTGTACTCACCTCGGGTGGGGGAAGCCTCCGGATCCTAATGAGGCTTCCCACGCCGTCCTCTGTCCCACGGGGGTCTCGCCGCAGCCCTCCGAACAGCCGGCGACTGTGCCGACTGTCAGTTCAATATTTACCTTTGCTGGCTCCAGCGGGGGCGCTGTGGCGACTTTCGGCACGGAAATAGACGGAAATACCCGATCTCAGTCGGGTCCGCTCTACTGCGCAGGCGCCGGAAACTTGCGCCTGCGCAGTAGAGCAGACCCGACGGAGATCGGGTATTTCCGCCTACTTCGGAGCCGACAGCCGTCAGAGCGCCTGCGCAGGAGCCAGGAAGGTAAATATTACGTCACCGCTGCACGGAGGGCTACAGCGAGACCCCTGACTGATGGAGGATGGCGTGGGAAGCCTCATTAGGATCCGGAGGCTTCCCCCACCCGAGGTGAGTACCCCCCAGGGGCCGTTTTGTCGTTACAGTTCCTCTTTAATGATGAACAACACAAATTGGGAGTTTATTTTTCAGTTCAGATTCAATAAAATGTGTAAAACGTTCAAGGGTGTGACAGGTTTTCAATAGACAGCGGGTGCGTTATGGGAAGGCCTCTTCCTCTTTGCTGTGCCAAAATTCTACGTTGTTGCAAAAAAACAAAACAAGAAGCCATATTTAATCTCAAATTTGAAGCGACTGTTTGTACATACGATGTGCCTGCCTTTCCTTTGTATGATGCAAAGCTAGACTCCTATCACATTCCCCACTGACCCGAAAACCTTTGTATACTTGCAATCATTTGTGTTGTTTGAAAACAAGCTGCCATAAGATAGAAAGCAGGAGAGTGATCTCCAGTGCTTCCTAAGGAAATTATTCTTACCCGCCAGTGTGTGGTAAAAAGTGAAATGACCACTTCAGAGAGGTCCTTGTTGCCGTAACATGATGTAGTTTCCTCATGGGGGGAGGTTAACCCCATCTTTCATAATAAGGAAATGTAAAGTGGAACTGCAGCCAGTTTTTTTTTTTTTTTTTTAAGCATGGTGAAGGGCTAGCAGGTGCATTTTACTTCTACACAACTGATTCATAAAGCATCATTTCAGCTATGCAATAATGATTTCAGTGGCTCCCAATACTTAACCTTCTCTCTTAATGTTAACCCCCACCTTTCACCTAACCTCCCATTTTTAACTTGTAAAAATAATAGAGGTATCAAAAGTAAAAATAATAGAGGTATCAAAAGCCCACTCTAGTGTAGTATTTGTGTCCAATATGTTAAAAGGGAAACCATATAAGATATGCTTACAAAGGTAGGTTTCTTATAAGAATCCACTTTCAATGCGTTAGGGGAACTTGACCTGTCCCCTCGGGGTAGATTAAGAGGTCACTCTCTGTAGGTAGACCCCTCCAGCAAAGGTGGACTAGTGATACCTGTATGAGAAACACAGAGGCACCAAAAGGATCAATCCTCCTTTAACATGAACCCTTTCCTGACACCTGACTAACCTCCCTTTTTAACATGCAACCCTTCCTGACACGCCCAATTTCCTCTCAACATTAACCCCTTTCTGACTCCTCAGTTTCATTTTTAATGCTATATTCTTCGCAAAACCAGCTTATTCATCTCCTAACCATACCAATGAGAGATCTCTCTACCTGCCTTGTACCCTAAGGGAACCTCAACCACAAAGAAAAAAGTTCCACTTACCTGGGGCATCTACCAGCCCCCTGAAGCCATCCTGTACCCTCGCAGTCACCCATGGCTCCTCCGGTTCCCCGCCGCCAGCTAGTTTCGTTTTTGCTGACTGAGTCGGCAGGCCGCTACAGGTACCTTTGTACCCATTCCCGATGGTGCAGGAAGCTATTGCGGACATTAACACGTACATTTTACGTGTTACAGTTGCAATGCGTAAAAAATGTACGCGTTGCACCTGTAACGCGTAAATATGTACATGTTCATGTCCGCGATAGCTTTGTGCACCATCGGGAATGGGTACAAAGGTACGCGTGGCGGCCCACCGACTCCTAGTCGGCCAAATCGAAACTAACTGGCGGCGGGGAACTGGAGGAGCCATGAGTGACTGCGAGGGCACAGGATAGCTTCAGGGGGCTGGTAGATGCCCCAGGTAAGTAAAACTCATATTTTTTTTTTAGTAGAGTTAAGGTTCCCTTCAACATTAACCTTGCACATCTGTGCCTAAGCCCAGCTTTCATCCAAATACCATGGCCCAAAATGTGAGCAGTCAGCTTTTCAGCTATAGTACACAGTAGGTATATGTACACCTCACAGCCAGCATTACTTATATTCTAGCCCAGTGCCAATGTCCTAATTAACTGATGGTTATGTTGCCACCTCTGTCAGTCTTTTTAGGGAATCGCCCTCATTTTCTGTTACCACAGATGTGTAGGGAAGCCCCTCCCACAGGAGTGTATACAGCAGTATCAATTTGATGATACTCTAACGCCACCTTTATGCCATCAAAATCTGACTCAAAAAGCAAACGTTCGGCTGCAGTTCCATTTTATTTCAAATGTTTACCAATGTATGACTGCATAACGGAATTGTTTTACAAGGTGCCTACAATCGTAAGCATTCTTTAAAGAGACACTGAAGCGAAAAAAAAATGATGATATTATGATTTGTATGTGTAGTACAGCTAAAGGCCCATACACACGTCGGATTTTTCTGAACGACGGGTCGTTTGAACGTTCCGTCGTTCAGTCGTTCGCACGCGGAATCAGACGTGTGTACGGACTATCGTTCGCGTGATAAGACTGGTTTCCAGCGATCCGCCCGGCGGATCGCTGGAAACCAGTCTTATCACCCGAACGATAGTCTGTACACACGTCGGATTTGACGTGCGAACGACTGAACGACGGAACGTTCAAACGACGGGTCGTTCGCAAAAATCCGACGTGTGTATGGGCCTTAAGAAAAAAAACATTCAGGGCTCGTTTCCACTATCGCGAATCTGCATGCGTCCAACGCATGCAGATTCGCACATGTAATGCAAGTGGATGGGCCTGTTTCCACTGTAGCGTTGTTGAGGTGCGTTTTTTTCAGCGGTAAAAAAACGCACAAAAGAGCCAACGAATTCGCCTGCGAGTGGAATGCATGCGAATCGCCGCTAATGTATTTAATAGTAAAAACGCATGCGTTTGTTACATGCGTTTTTACCCGCGATTTCGCGTGCGATTTCGCACCTTTTTCAATTTTATTTTGCCCTGGCAGTGTCATGGTTAATTTCGCATGGTCGCACGCGAAATCGCGGGTAAAAACGCATGCGGAAACGCATCCGCATGCGTTTTTACAAGCGTCGGAATGCCGGCGAAATCGCGTCGCAACAGTGGAAACAAGCCCTGAGATCAGATACATCAGTCTAATTGTTTCCAGTGCAGGAAGGGTTGAGAAACTCCAGTTGTTATCTCTATGCAAAAAAGCTATTAAGCTCTCCGACCAACTTGGTCGTGGAGAGGGCTGTTATCTGACTTTTATTATCTCAACTGTAATTGAACTGTTTACTTTTCCTCTAGCAGAGGAGAGTTTATTACTTCACAGACTGCTCTGAAAGACTCATTTTGAATGCTGAGTGTTGTGTAATCTGGACATATTATAGAGTGATGCAATGTTAGAAAAAACACTATATACCTGAAAATAAAAATATGAGAATATTTTCTTTGCTGCTAATCTTCTAGTAATTATTCATAGTACACAACCAATTCATTATATCATATATTTTTTTTCGCTTCAGTGTCTCTTTAATAGCAGTCTGAAACTAAAGTATCTCAGCTCAAATTTCCACCAACTTTGCAGAAATAACTTTCCCTAAAGTAAAATAAAAACTGAGATGCTAGCTGCAGACGTCTCTCCAGGAATCCTAGAAGCACTTCAGTCTGAGGTTCCTCATATGGCTCAGATATAATATTAGACGAGACTGTAAGATGTATGGCTAGTCGGTACACCAGGGATGACCAGACGTTTGTATATGACATTGTATTGCAGACACCAGCCAAGTAGTCTTAAAGGACAACTGAAATGAGAAGAACATGGAAGCTGCCATATTTATTTCCTTTTAAACAATACCAGTTTCTTGGCAGCCCTGCCGATCTATGTTGCTGCAGAAGTGTCTAAATAACACCAGAAACAAGCATGCGGATAACCTTATCAGATCTGACAATAATGTCAGAAACACCTGGTCTGCTGCATGCTTGTTCAGGGTCTATGGCTAAAAGTAGAGAGCATCAGCAGGACTGCCAGGTAACTGGTATTGCTTAAAAGGAAATACATATGGAGGTTGCCATATCCCTCTCGCTTCAGTTATCCTTAAAAAAATAGCGGACTATCCACTGCTAAAGCTCAGTCATGTTCTACGCATTAACTGATCTGGTTACATTTATACTAACAAGAGTCCAGCATTTGTTTTCCTTAACCAGAATATTCTTAATCCTTCCTGTATTATGATACTTTTTTTTCTATGGCTGTTTGTATTTTATACTATATCAGTATGATGTTAAAAGTAAAGGAAACGTTTGTACCTGTTGGCCTTTTTATGTATTAATATCTGGAGATGAGAGCCCTGATCTATGCGTCATGACTGCAGTGTAGTCTGATGATTTCTCTCCTAATACAACACGCTCTAGCCCCCTTTCCTCCTGGTTGCCATGTTTTCTAGGACTAAAATCTCCTCCTTTCTATGGATCAATTGCTTTATAAAATCTTGTATATTTACAGATGTTATGTACCTTATTTTGTAATGGGTGTAAGTGGGGAAGATTGTCCTCCGCTTGGAACGTTCCATGTGTTTGAAAACCTGCAAAACCGGCTCAGCGATGTAGGGCGAGGGGGCAACATATAGGGGGACCTTTTTTTATGCATTCTGTTAAATTTTATAAATTTGGAAAACTTGAGTGATTCAGCAACTGGATACCAGGTGACAAACGCTTGTATCCCTCACTTGGGTCATATCAGAATTTAGAGCGAATGAATTGGAGCTCATGAAAAGTTAGCAAATGAGTGATTAAATGGTTGCCATTGATGCACATGGCTGCAGGGATTTTGTCATGGATTTATTAACACAAGCCGGAAGCGGGAAGATGAATTGTATGTGTAGCATGGATAATGAATAGAACATTAGTAGCAAAGAGAAGAGTCTCCCATTTTTATTTTAAGATTTTTTTTTTTTTTTTTTTTTTTTACATAACAATGCATCATACTGTCACAGTTGCAGTTTCAGCCTTTTAAAAACCACTTAACGACCAGCTAACGCCGATAGGCGTTGCCTGGTCGTTTGTGGTTTTGCATGGAAACGGCTGCTCGTTCGAGCGGCCTTTCCATGCCAGTCGTGTCTCCGTGAACAGTGTGCGAGCCGCCGGAGCGGCGGCAATCAGACCTCCCCCAGCAGGTCCCCCCCCCCCCCCCCCTAGTGGGGAGAAAAGGGGGGGAAGTCTGATCGCCCTGCCTTGGACATGATCTGGCTTGCGGGCTGGAGAGCCCACGCAGCGCAGATCTGACAGAACAGCCCTGGTAAAACACAGGAGAGCTAATGACCCTTAGGAACTTTCCTGCAGTGAAACCTTATCTCAAGCTGGCTCTCACTGTGGCCCATATGCAATTCACTTTTTCACCTGAGTTTTCTCCAATGAGATAATTTTTCATCTTCGATTTTATAATAACTTTTTAGCACTTTGCAATGGAAAAAGTATAAAAAAAAGTAGGTGAAAAAGTACTATCAAAATTATTTTGAGCATTTGTTTGCTTTCTGATGGTTTAAAAGGTATTTTATTGACAAGTTCAAAAATTTCTCGTAGGAAAAAACTCAGGTGAAAAAGTGAATTGCATATGGGCCTGTGTCTTGGCTGTTAAAGTGCTTCAGAAAACAGGACCGTATTCCACCCTGTGGGTCATAGCTCAGAGAAGCTCTTTTGCATAGATAACATCTCAAGTGTTTTAACTCTTCCTGTACTGGAAACGTGACTCTTCTTTGCTACTATTGTCCTATGTCTTAGCTGTACTACACATACAATTGATTATCTCATAAGTTTATTTTTGCTTTAGAGATACTAGTTGAGGGCGTCACCTCTGACATAAGAGACCAACATTCAGATCCTTGGAACCGGTCTCTAATCAGGAAGGAATCTTTGGGCAAGTTCCCAGATTGCTATAAATGCTTACTAGGGTGGCTTATAAAGCATGCGCAAATTGGCTGCAGCTCTCCTCTGCTACCCACATGCTATTTAGATTAGCATTTCACTGATAAATTATTGCTCCGGAAGTGTGTAACTGCCATGGCACAATCTCCAGTTTGGCAAGGTTTCAGTGGATCTCGCTCTAATCGGATATGACCCAGCTGAACGTTAAAGCTTTTGTCACACAACTGCAGACACACAAAAATAAACTAATGTAGATTTGCTGAATCACTTTTGTTTTTCTCCTTCTTCTCATCATGGGTATCAAACGGCAGAAGATGAGGGAAACTAGTCTTACCACCAGGGACACAGATCCCTGCTGCCGCAGGAAGTGGGTGGTTATTGGTTGCCCCCTCTGCTCATATGTTGTTTTAATAGCAGGTTTGGGGTTTTCTGTGTCACAATGGTTGTGCATAAATGGAGATTTCGATTTGCAGAATGAAAGCATGATGATTGTTTATACTACAAATAAACATATTTTTCTGTATGAAATGGTTGTGGTGTTTTTATTTTGTACATTGCTGGAGAGTTCAGTTGCAGCGCTCTCTGGTGGTGAAACCAGTGGATTGCATCCTATAGTAATTGCTGGGATGGTGAGCTGCAAGTACAGTTCCCCTGTAGCTCTTGGTGGAACTTGGTGCTGTGACACCATTACAGTGAAATAGTGCTGGTCATGTCTAGGAGAACTCATGGAGAAGCGTGCGATTTGTTTGATCAGCTGATAGATTTGCAAAGCTCTGATTTGCCGTGATCACATCCTGCTTTAGCACAGGATCATGATTAGCCAATCAGAGACTTGCATTTCTATCACCTGACCAAACTGATGACTTTACTGGGAGGGAGGAGGCGCCCCATGATGTGATGTGTGGAATGGATAATGTAAGCTGGATAGAACATACATAAATGGCCTTACCTCTAAAAACAAAAAAAAAAGGGGGGGGGGGGGGATAGCCCAAGAAAAGTAATAACATTTTTAATAGAAACCAGACACTTGAATGATAACACGTTTCGCGGATCGCAGTCCGCTTCTTCAGATCAAATAACAAGTGTCTCACATCTTTGGGCGCCTCCTCCCTCCCAGTAATATCCCACCCCCTCTGCTCAGGGTGTTGGCCGTGTATGTTGGTTCCTTGGAACCCTTACACCCCTTTTTCTTTTCCTGGAGAGCGACCTACATTGACGAAGACCAAAGAACCTGAGTGAGGACAGGCTTTCCTCACCAGCCATTACACTGTGGTTGCTGGACTTGCAACCTAATCTTGTGAGTATTCTGCACATACTGTTGTTGAATGTCCCATACGTGCTACACTATCTGGGGCTCCTGGTGTCCCGGTTTCGTTTTTTGTCTCCCTTGGAAGGTCCTCGGACTCCATTGGTACCACACCCTCTAAAACTGATGACGTGCTTCTCCTTGAGTTCTCCTACACATGTCCATCACTACAGTGGAACAGTGAGTAAAGATTCTTTATTCAGGTGATGACCGCTTGCCTAAAGGCAAACTAGTACTGCAGCCCAGCATACAATACTGCTACAGTATTGGCATTGCATCGACCATCCCTATTAACCACTTGAGGACCCACCCTTTACCCCCCCTTAAGGACCAGCGTTATTTTTTGCCTGGCCATCCTGCTGATCATCTGCCTCTATTCCTTTTAGCCATAGCCACTGAACAAGCAGGCAGCAGATCAGGTGCTTTTGACATTCTTGTCAGATCTGACAAGATTAGCTGCATGCTTGTTTCAGCTGTGTGATTCAGACACTGCTGCAGCCAAATAGAGGCTGCTAGGCAACTGGTATTGCTTAAAAGGAAATAAATATGGCAGCCTCCACATACCTTTCACTACAGTTGCCCTTTCTGGCCTAGTGCACACCAGAGTGGTTCTGCTGCGGTTTGCGATCCGCTTGCGGGTGCGCATCCGCTTAAGTAATGTATTTCAATGTAGCAAAGAAATGAACAGCGCTACTTAAAAACAGATGAGTGCTTACCTGCAAAAAAGTGCACACCCCACTCATGGGATTCAAATACACAATGAGCATACACATGACCTGTCTACCACTTGGAGGATGTTAGTTTCCGCTAACAATTTGCAATTTGTTAGGTACTCGTCCCTCCCACTGTTGAAGAAGTCTTTCCTCCATGGGAGGGGACCTAACACTAACTAAATTCTACCTATGCATATGCATAGCCTGGGCGCGCTACCAGTAAAATTGAGAATTGCGCAAAAAAAGTGGGATCAGCGCATCACCAGGCCGCCTCTGAATGGCCTCAGCTCAGAGATGCGCTGAGCCCCCCCAGAAACTGCAAACGCACCTTGAACCCAAACAGAGGCTCTGCATATACACCAAAGGAAAACTATTAAGTGGGAGCAGCTGACCAGAAATAAATCAATCAAACATAGCAAAGAAATGAACAGCGCTACTTAAAAACAGATGAATGCTTACCTGCAAAAAAGTGCACACCCCACTCATGGGATTCAAATACACAATGAGCATACAATGAGCCATTCAGAGGCGGCCTGGTGATGCGCTGATCCCACTTTTTTTGCGCAATTCTCAATTTTACTGGTAGCGCGCCCAGGCTATGCATATGCATAGGTAGAATTTAGTTAGTGTTAGGTCCCCTCCCATGGAGGAAAGACTTCTTCGACAGTGGGAGGGACGAGTACCTAACAAATTGCAAATTGTTAGCGGAAACTAACATCCTCCAAGTGGTAGGCAGGTCATGTGTATGCTCATTGTGTATTTGAATCCCATGAGTGGGGTGTGCACTTTTTTGCAGGTAAGCACTCATCTGTTTTTAAGTAGCGCTGTTCATTTCTTTGCTATGTTTGATTGATTTATTTCTGGTCAGCTGCTCCCACTTAATAGTTTTCCTTTGGTGTATATGCAGAGCCTCTGTTTGGGTTCAAGGTGCGTTTGCAGTTTCTGGGGGGGCTCAGCGCATCTCAGAGCTGAGGCCATTCAGAGGCGGCCTGGTGATGCGCTGATGCGCAATGTATTTCAATGGGCTGGTGCACACAAGAGCGGGAGGCGTTTTGCAGAAAGGCATACTCCCGGGCTGCTGCAGATTTTGGATTGCGGAGGCGTTTCTGCCTCAATGTTAAGTATAGGAAAAACGCAAACCGCTCTGAAAAACGGCACTTCAGAGCGGTTTGCCAGGCGTTTTTGTTACAGAAGCTGTTCAGTAACAGCTTTACTGTAACAATATATGAAATCTACTACACCAAAAACGCTTCCCAAAACCGCAAAATGCTAGCTGAAACGCTACAGAAAAATAACAAAAAGCGTTTCAAAATCTGCTAACCTTTTGCGGATCTGCTAGCGGGTTTTGGTGTGCACCAGGCCTAAATCTGCAATGGAAAAGTTCATACCATGTAAATAAAATGCATTTTAAACCACCAGCAAGCAAACTACTCAAAATAACGTTGACAGTACTTTTTCACTTACTTTATGGTACTTTATGTTTATGTAAGTTATGTTTAATCGAAGCTGAAAAGTTATCTCCTAGGAGAAAACTCAGGAGAATAAGAGAATTGCATATGGGCCTGTGTGTCTACCTGACAACATACTTATTTACAGTAGCCGTGAAGCAAACCTTCATTGTGCATGAAATTTGTATATTTTCAGCCTTTATAATTAAATTCAAGCAAAGCTTGCTAAAAAGCATAACTACAGTATACATATTTGTACTCCCAGAATCCTTATCCTCCTGCTTGGGCCATTGGGTTGAGGCATATCCAGAAATACGCAGTTATCAGCAAGTAAAATTTCCAGCATCTAAAGTTCTGTAGGACGTGTGCACTGACCCATCCTTTACCAGAGACCGTCAATGAGAGGCAAAACATTCTGTGCTAGCCGTAGGCCTGGAACCCACTAGGAGCGCTTTTCTGAACTCTTATGATTTGAAAAGCTCTTGCTAATGTAATGCTATAGGTGTGATCCCACTTGAGCGATGAGATTTTATAAAAATCCCCCAGAGAATTGCATTAGCAAGAGCTTTTTCAAATCACTAACGCTTAGAAAAGGTATGTAGCTTTGCCTTTATGGTTTAACCACTTCACCTCCAAGGGGTCCCCCCCCCCCCCCCTTTTTTTTTTTTGCAATTTTTTTTTGAGGTAACAATTGGGGAGTATAATATCTTTTCATTAAAAAAAAAAGTATATGTAATTTTACTATTTTTGTCAACAACAGAAAGCAAAGTAAAATCATGTGGCACATCCCATAGGATTAATGGTGAGCTCTGAGGCCTTGTACACACAGGAAATACACTCTTAGACCTTCCACCCGTACTGTGCCTTTAATTGTCTCCAGACGTGTGCTCAGCTAACGGTATGAAGGAAGAAACAGTTCATCAATGCATCACAAGAATGTAACAGAGGCTAGCACCTTCCGTCTAAGGGTTTATTGCCAAATCGTAGACCGTGTACAAGAACTTTTCAGCGCACAGTGCTGTGTACATTTAAATGAAAATTGCAAACAGGATGGATCTTACATATCCGTGTGATGGTGGGTCATCGGTGGGAGGTGGGTGGTAGGCACAAGGGTGGCTGGCGACGGCCGCTTCGCGTCTCCTGACGCTTGGTCACGCACGTACCACCACCTCCCACCGATGACCCACCACCACACGGACAAGTAAGATCCATCCTGTTTGCAATTTTCATTTAAATGTACTGTGCTCTGAAAAGTTATTGTACACTGTCTACGATTTGGCAATAAACCCTTAGACGGAAGGTGCTCGCCTCTGTTACATTCTTGTGATGCATTAATTTTACTATTTTGCCACAAGATGTCCTCACGCATAACTTACCTATGCAAACAGGAAGTTATGCGTGGACATGCAAGTATCGGTTTTTGTGAATGACGGCGCCATCTCATTGATGGCCGCAGGCATTCACACCGGGACTTAGCTCAATGAATGGGAACTGTGTTGTCTAGCGATCAGCGGCTGTAACCAGCACAGGAGGCGAGCGGGAGCGCGCAGCAGCAAGGGACGTAGTTCCTCGTTCCGGGGGAGGGGAAGTAGGGGTAAAGCAGGACATAGATACTCGTCCCAGGAGAGGGCATGTGGTTAAATTTGCATTCAAGTCTGATTAACCTCCCTGGCGGTCTATTAGGAACCGCCAGGGGGCAGCGCAACATTATTTTTTAAATATGTTTTTTTTTATATCATGTAGCGAGCCTAGGGCTCGCTACATGATAGCCGCTGTACAGCGGCATCCCTCCGCCTGCTTTGATCGCCTCCGGCGATCTTTGATCAGGAAATCCCGTTCAAAGAACGGGATTTCCTGAAGGGCTTCCCCCGTCGCCATGGCGACGGGGCGGGATGACGTCACCGACGTCATGGACGTCGTGACGTCTAAGAGAGTCCCGATCCACCCCTCAGCGCTGCCTGGCACTGATTGGCCAGGCAGCGCACGGGGTCTGGGGGGCGCCGCGGCGATCGAGAGCGGAGCGGCGGCGATCGGAATGCACACGCAGCTAGCAAAGTGTTAGCTGCGTGTTGCAAAAAAAAAAAAAAATAAGTAAATCGGCCCAGCAGGGCCTGAGAAATCCTCCTGTGCGGCATAGCCCGAGCTCAGCTCGGGCTTACTGCCAGGGAGGTTAATTTCCATTTCATTGACCATCTGTTCATTGTTGGGATACTAGGGTCACACTAGTGATGATGTCTTAGGCCCCATTCACACCTAAAATCGCTAAACGCAAACGCTGAGCGATTTTCTGGCTTTTTTCCTAGCCATTTCCCAGCAATTTTTCACTGTATAGAAAGCGGTTTTCCAGCGATTAGCGTTTTGTGATTTCTAGTTCAATTTAGCCTGCAGAATCGCTCAGAAAATGGTGCAGGCAGCACGTTTGTGTTTCAGCAAAGATGAGAACACCAGCAACTCACTAGAGCTGCAACTCACAGCGACAGCATACAGAAGATAGAGCGGAGACAGCCACCTTCACCTTTCAAGGGGTTTATTCAGCAATTAGAGTTATACAAGTATTCCATCAGGCATCTTTTGTTACATGTTGATTACTTCAGAGTATAAACAGTCTTTCCTATGTCCTATGTACATTATATATATATATATATATATATATATATATATATATATATATATATATATATATATTTACAGCATACAGATATGAAGCTATTATTCTAACTAGGAAGCGTAGAGAGCAGGATAGCTGGAAAGTAAAAGTAATCTCTGCCATCCTGTCTCCCTATTTTATTTGAACATCAAAGAGTTAAATGTGACATCATCTCAGCCATACCCCCAAGCCTACAATTGGCGGGCATGGGCATGTGACCCACATACACCATTGCTTTATGACCTAGATGCAAGGAATGCAATGTTTTGCAAACATCGGTTTTGTTTACCGTTCCGTCGCCTAACGGTCGGTACAGTTAGACCTGATAACCCATTTTCCCCAAGCCTCCATGGCAGCACTACGGGTATTGCCCCGCCCCCAATACCCCACAGGACCAATATGTATAAATGTCTGCCATTACCCTTCCCCTGTGTCTTTTTTTTCCGGTCCTCACCTCACAGGACTTGCAGGTCAGATTCCTGCGCAACTTTGTTTTTTATTTTTCAATTTCTTGTTACCTAAAGCCTCCCTCCTGGCTATATAAATTATAGCCTATTCATTATAGTATGAGTGGCCTTCTCTATACTTCACCTCATATCTCTAATAGAGGTGCATAGGTGAACCCCCATTCTGCTGACTCTGAGGGGGGTATGGTGTGTTGCACCATCGGCACTGCCTTATTTTTGCTGAATGTCCATAAGGTTGGACGGGCACGCATAGCAGTACCTTTTTTTGTATCAAGCTAATAGCCTGATTAGGGGTGGCATCCCTTCTTCTTCTTCTCTTTTCCTTTGGGGCTCTGTTGGTTTCGCTCCCTCCTTCTGCCGGGGTGCCGGGTTAGCGTGCGTTTCACTAACGGGGGGTTGCGGCGGTTAGCTCCGCCCCCTCTGGCCGCGCTGGAGCGCATGACGCGTTCCGGCTTCCGCCCAGCGCGACCAACTGATTGGTCTGCGGCAGTAGGCGGAAGCCAGAGTCCGGCCAGCCCTGTCTCCGCCTCCTGACTTCCGAGCAGGGGTTTTTAAACCTGCTCGGACAACGCCAGTGCGCCTGTAGTAGATGGTGGAGGTCGCAGACGCTGTTCAGGCTATAGCTACAGCCGCGCAGAGGTACAAGATGCTTCTCCCTGGGGATACTAACCTAGGGGGGGGGGGGTGCGTTTGAGAGGCAGGGCTTTCAAGGCAAGTGTTCTATTGCTCATCTGTTATCTATCCTTTCTTCCTTCAGCTTTCGCTTCTGTAAATCAGAGGCCAGCTATGGATGCCAGGAGACCCCGTTCAGAGCAGCAATATCATGAGAGGTAAGGAGGGGGGTCAGGTAGGTTCCTCTCAATCCTTGGGATAAGGTTCAATTATATTCCACTTTTCGGCTTTTTGTCTTTTTTTTATATAGACGCCGGAATAAGTCCAAGGATCGTTCGCCTAAGAGGCGCTCATCAAGAGACAGATCACACGACAAGTCGAGAAGGCGAAAGTCTAAGCATCACAAGAGAAAGTCTCGGTCTAGATCTCCACATCGTCATACTACAGACGCACGCAAAAACTACTGTTGGGGATGCGATCAAGAAGCCGCCCCGGGAAAGACAGTCTGCATGAACTGCTTTCATGACCTTGGCAGACAGGAAATGGCGGAGCCAATAGACGTCTCCGAACTAATTCAAAAAGCAGTACAAGATTCTATTAAGAAATGTGTATCGGCCTTGCCTACGCAGGAAAGTCAGCCCTCTACTTCACAATCGCATCCGACGTCATTGGGTGCCACTTCAGCAGAAGAGGATATAGAGATCGGCTTCGATTTCGCACTGGTTGAACCCTTTGTAAGGGCAGTTAGAGAGGCCATTGAGTGGGAGGACTCAGAAGGCGAGACAGAGGAGTCCAAAAAGAAAACGAAGAAACGTTATTACAAACACTTAAAGAAGGAGAAA
This sequence comes from Hyperolius riggenbachi, assembly GCF_040937935.1. Classification (NCBI taxonomy): domain Eukaryota; kingdom Metazoa; phylum Chordata; class Amphibia; order Anura; family Hyperoliidae; genus Hyperolius; species Hyperolius riggenbachi. The sequence goes on from NC_090654.1 coordinate 86,321,961, forward strand.
ACGACCTTTCCAGTGATGGAAGAGATCCAATCTATTGTCTGGGAGGAATGGTCAAGGATGGATAAGAAGTTGCCCCTATCAAATAGATTTGCTAAGTTATATCCAATTCCGGCAGAGAACGCAAAGCCGCTAGACACAGCACCTACAGTGGACGCATCAGTCATTCGACTCGCCAAGCATGTCACACTTCCTCAGGATGATGCCATTTCATTTAAAGATACGCTTGAAAGAAAGGTGGACTTTGACCTCAAGAAGATCTATACGATAGCTGGTGGATCCTGCAAACCAGCAATAGCTTTGACGTCAGTCGGAAGGGCTATCCGTAGCTGGTCAGAAACCCTGGAACAAGCCATAGAGGAAGACGACAAGGACACTATTACTTACGCACTTTCTAACTTAAAGATTTCAGGAGACTTTGTGGGAGAGTCGGCCATCGATGTTCTTCGTGCCTCGTCCAGGTCGATGTTATATTCGGTCACCGCAAAAAGAGCCTTATGGCTTAGAGCATGGATGGCGGATCCGTCCTCGAAACTTCTATGGTGTAAAATTCCGTATGACGGAAAGTCTCTATTTGGCGAAAGGATGGACTCAGCCATCAGCAAGGTTACAGGTGGCAAGTCGGGCTTGATCCCTCAAGATAAAAGGTCTGGTAAACCGTCCTCTTTTGGCCAATCCCAGACCCAGTCGTACAAGTACCGCAACGCCAGAACATACAAACCAGGTAAAGGCTACAGAAGAAACTGGTCGTCTGGTCAGACATCCTTCTCTAGATCCCAGAAACAGAAGTCGACTCCAAACCCACCGTCTGCCAAGAAGTCTTTTTGACAGTTACAGACCCAAGCATGTCCAGTAGGCTCGAGACTACAGAACTTTGCTCACGTGTGGCAGGACAATGTCCAGTCTCCCTGGGTCAAAGAAACAATCAAAACAGGACATTCTTGGGCATTTTCAAGTCAGCCTCCTCGGTCACAGTTCCTCCGAACCAAGATGCCGATTGTACCAGAGAAAAGGCAGATATTACAAGAATACCTCAAAGGCCTTCTAGACAAGAGGGCCATAATACCGGTACCTCCCCCGGATCGAGGAAGAGGATACTATTCGACGCTGTTCTTCGTTCAGAAGAAGACAGGAGACTGGAGACCTGTTCTCAACCTGAAACGACTAAACACTTTCATATCTCTGGAAAGGTTCAAGATGGAGTCAATCAATACAATCATCTCCATAGTGCGTCCCCAGGACTTCTTACTCTCCATAGATCTGGAGGACGCTTATTTGCACGTGCCGATAAAACCCAGCTTCCAGAAGTACCTACGCTTTGCAGTACAGGAGAATCACTTTCAGTTTGTGTGCCTGCCATTTGGCATCGCCACAGCCCCCAGAACATTTACCAAGATACTGGTGGAGATTATAGCGTTACTCAGAGTACAAGACTTAAGAGTATTCCATTACTTAGACGATGTGCTCCTCTTAGCAGACTCAATGGAGCAGGCTATGGCACACCGAAGAATTCTGATAGACACTCTGGAAAAATTCGGATGGCTAATCAATTTCCGGAAGAGCCAGCTGAAACCGACAAGGGACCTGGTCTACTTGGGAGCAAGGTTTCAGACAGGGATAAATTTAGTTTGCATCCCGGAACAAAAAGTGCCAATCATAAAAGAAAGAGTCATCAGAGTCCTATTGGCACAGCACCTCGAGGCAAGAGTATGTATGAAGATCCTAGGCACAATGACATCAACTATACCTATGATACCATGGGCGCAATGGCACCAGAGATTTCTACAACAGGGGTTGTTGAGACAGTGGAACGGAGTAGATCTGCACCAACCGATCTTGATAACTCAGCTCATGAAAAAAGATCTAAACTGGTGGCTCTCGGATGTAAATCTCCGAAAGGGCCTGCCTCTGCTCTCACCTCCTCCAATCGAGATAGCAACGGACGCAAGTATGGCAGGGTGGGGTGCAACCTGCCAGACATACACAGCCCAGGGCCAATGGCCCCGGTACATGTCACGATGGCCAGCAAACAAACTGGAACTACGGGCGGCCTACTGTGCCCTGTTTCACTTTCAGCATCTAGTGAAGGACAAGGCAGTCCTGATAAAGATGGACAATATAACAGCAGTTTCATATATTCGCCACCAAGGGGGAACTCGAAGTTGTTCGCTTCTAATAGAGGCGGAGAAAATATTCAGATTTGCTGTACGCAATTTACTTTCCCTAACAGCAGTTCATATACCCGGAGTACTAAATGTAGTTCCGGATTACTTGAGCCGTCACCAGGTGTCCAACGCAGAGTGGTCCTTGTCCCAAGAGGCGTTCAGCATGATTTGTGCCCGATGGGGGGCTCCAGAGGTGGACCTCATGGCGACCAGAGTGAACAAGAAGGCACTGAGGTTTTTCAGCAGGTTCCCAGACCCTCAGTCGGAGGAGATCGATGCCCTAACGGCCCCATGGGCTTTCAACTAGGCTATGTATTTCCTCCAGTCCCCATCATTCTACGCCTACTGCTAAGACTAAGACAGGAGAGAGTGACCATCCTTGCAGTACTACCAGATTGGCCGAAGCGCCCTTGGTACCCTATAGCTCGTCAGATGATGACGGACAGTCCCTTTCACTTGCCAGTCAACAAGGACCTGTTACACCAGGGTCCAGTATGCCATCCGAACCCAGCTCGCCTGAAACTAATGGCGTGGAGGTTGAGAGGAGGAAACTGAGGGATTTAGGCTGTGAAGATTCGGTCATTTCTACACTATTACAGTCTAGAAAAGCCACCACTAACGCATCATATGAAAGGATTTGGAAAATCTATCTTAGCTTTGCTTCAGCGAATAATTTTAAACCTTTACATCCAGAAGTAGCTCATGTTCTTTCATTTCTCCAAACAGCGGTAGACAAGAACCTTAGTTACCACTCCATTAAGGTACAGATATCGGCCGTATCGGCCTTAACAGCAGTTAGATGGGCTATTCATCCCCTTGTCAAGAGGTTTATGTCCGCAGTGATGAAACTTCGGCCCCCTCTCAAGCCAGTGTTTGCCCAATGGGACCTTCCCCTAGTCCTAAAATTCTTGTCATCTGATACATTCCATCCAATTGAAAACTGTTCTCTGGAGAATCTCACCTTAAAAACAGTCTTTCTGGTGGCAATAACTTCGGCCAGAAGAGTCTCGGAAATCCAAGCCCTTAGTCACCAGGAACCCCATTTAGTGTTCTTTCAGGACAGAGTGGTCTTGAGGCCAGTGCAAGGGTTCTTGCCAAAAGTAGTCTCGTCTTATCACTTGAACCAGGAATGGTCTTTGCCTACACTTACCTTGCCAGACTCCGACAATTTGCATCCACTGGATGTAGCTTCTACATTAAAGACATATGTTCAGCAAACAGAGGAGTTTAGAAAATCTGATAGACTGTTCATCATCCATTCTGGTTATAGGAAGGGGGCAGCGGCCTCATCTAGAACTATTGCGGCCTGGCTAGTCCGCTTGATCCAGAGGGCCTATAGAGCAGCTGAGCTAGAGCCCCCCAGAGAGATTCGAGCTCACTCAACTAGATATATTGCAACATCCTGGGCAGCTCAGGCGAAGGTGGCTCCAGAAAAAATATGCCAGGCGGCCAATTGGTCAACCTTAAATACCTTTATCACCCACTATAGAGTGGATACCTCTACTGATACTACAGTAGGTTTCGGAAGAGCAATCATATCTTCCGCAACTGATTCTAATACTGTTTAACCATGTGTAATAAAGTTGCTTATTGTTTGTGCACCTGCAATGGTCTCCCTCCCTTGTTTATTTGGCTACTTAAGTCCCGTAGTGCTGCCATGGAGGCTTGGGGAAAGCAGAAAATTGTATACTTACCTATCGGTAATTTTCCTTTCCCCATGCATCCATGGCAGCATAGGGTACCCACCCATGTTCGGTGAGGTCTAGTTAAATAGACACAGGGGAAGGGTAATGGCAGACATTTATACATATTGGTCCTGTGGGGTATTGGGGGCGGGGCAATACCCGTAGTGCTGCCATGGATGCATGGGGAAAGGAAAATTACCGATAGGTAAGTATACAATTTTCTGCTATGTGGCCTTCTAGAGGAACGTGTTCTTTGTAAATGACTGCATAATTTCTCTCCAAGAAACTCTGCTTAACCACTTGAGGACCCACCCTTTACCCCCCCTTAAGGACCAGCGCTGTTTGTTTGGATCTGTGCTGGGTGGGCTCTGCAGCCCCCAGCACAGATCCGCGGCCACACAGAGCGATCAGATCGCCCCCCTTTTTTTCCCCCTATGGGGATGATGTGCAGGGGGGGTCTGATCGCTACTACCTGCAGGCATGTTGCGGGGGGGGCACCTCAAAGCCCCCCTCCGCGGCGACATTCTCCCCCCTCCCTCTCCTACCTGCTCCCCCGGGAGATCTGGGCTGCACAGGACGCTATCCGTCCTGTGCAGCCAGTGACAGGACGTCCCCTGTCACATGGCGGCGATCCCCGGCCGCTGATTGGCCGGGGATCGCCGATCTGCCTTACGGCGCTGCTGCGCAGCAGCGCCGTACAAATGTAAACAAAGCGGATTATTTCCGCTTGTGTTTACATTTAGCCTGCGAGCCGCCATCGGCGGCCCGCAGGCTATTCACGGAGCCCCCCGCCGTGAATTGACAGGAAGCAGCCGCTCGCACGAGCGGCTGCTTCCTGATTAATCAGCCTGCAGCTGGCGACGCAGTACTGCGTCGCTGGTCTTGCAGCTGCCACTTTGCCGACGCACGGTATAAGCGTGCGGTCGGCAAGTGGTTAAAGAGACCCTGCATCTCAAGTCTTTACTAGACTTAAGTACCTGAGGCCTAAAATTCAAGTATACTTACATTCTAACAACTTCCATATACTTTCATTGTACACACATCTTTAAAATCCATAGCGATTTTCAGCAATGCTGAAATCGCGCTGAAAACGCACAAGTGTGAATGGGCCCTAATGCCCCACATTCAGAAGAGAAAAAACAAGTGTCAGCACATCTTTACACTCCCACAGAAATGATGCCTTCTAAATAAGGAAGGCTCAGATTTATAGATAGTGTAGATAGATAAATAGATCTCACATCAGAGGTCATAGATTAACCAAGCAATAGAAAATCACCTTGACGATGAGTGTAAATGTTTGCTTGCCTCTCAAACATTTCACAATTGGCTAACTAGCCACCAATTTTCTTTAGCACATTAGACAACCTGTTTCATAGGTTACACACAATGGGAGGAGGTGCCTAAATGTGGTATGCAATGAGTAAAGATGGGTAATGATACAGTCTTAAGGGGCCCATACACTCAGCCGATTTTCTGGCCGACTGATCGATCCAATTGCAAATCGGTTGGCCAATCGACCGATCGATGGCCGATTTCGATCGATTTCGATGGATTTCCATCGAACTGGCAGGGTGGAAAATTTAGGTCAATCTGATGAGATTGCTTATCATTTTGCATTGGCCTTAACCACTTGCCGACCGCACGCTTATACCGTGCGTCGGCAAAGTGGCAGCTGCAGGACCAGCGACGCAGTACTGCGTCGCCAGCTGCAGGCTGATTAATTAGGAAGCAGCCGCTCGCGCGAGCGGCTGCTTCCTGTCAAATCACGGCGGGGGGCTCCGTGAATAGCCTGCGGGCCGCCGATGGCGGCTCGCAGGCTAAATGTAAACACAAGAGGAAATAATCCGCTTTGTTTACATTGTACGGCGCTGCGCAGCAGCAGCGCCGTAAGGCAGATCGGCGATCCCCGGCCAATCAGCGGCCGGGGATCGCCGCCATGTGACAGAGGATGTCCTGTCACTGGCTGCACAGGACGGATAGCGTCCTGTGCAGCCCGGATCACTGGGGGGACAGGTAGGAGAGGGAGGGGGAGGGAATGTCGCCGCGGAGGGGGGCTTTGAGGTGCCCCCCCCGCAACATGCCACCAGCAGGAGCGATCAGACCCCCCCTGCACATCATCCCCATAGGGGGGAAAAAAGGGGGGCGGTCTGATCGCTCTGCGTGCCCTCTGATCTGTGCTGGGGGCTGTAGAGCCCACCCAGCACAGATCCCATCAAACAGCGCTGGTCCTTAAGGGGGGGTAAAGGGTGGGTCCTCAAGTGGTTAATGGAAATCTGATGGCAAAAAAATGCCATCAGATCGAATTTCAATAGATTTCAAACTGAAATCTATTGGAATTCTATCCTGGTAAAAAATGTTCTAAAAACACATCAGTTAGATCTGCAGCCTCCAGAGACCTGGAGGCTACAGCTGCTTTATACTATGCTGGTTTGGGGGCTAAATTTAGCAGCACCCCTCAACCTCGTAGCAGCCACACAAACAGCCTCGTGCCTTATGAGTGCTGAGTTTCCTTAGTATGAGTCACTGGCCTTGATTCACATGGCTCCAGAAATATTGTTGTGCACAGATGGCGCACGGCATTTTTACCACCAACAGAGTACTGCATGTTGCGCAGTTAGCACAACCTGTGGCGTATGGGCATCGTGGGCATTGCTATAGTAACCTGTCACCCATATAATGCAGGTTGGTCTCATTGTGCAACACCAACATGTGCATATGTAGCGTAAGAATTAGTAAAAATACTGTGTGCTACTGGCACACGCCAATATTACCAGAGCTATGGGTCCTCTCCCCCACTTTTTCCATGCACAGTCCACCAGAACATATCCAACAAGAGCTTGTCGGATATGTTATAGTGGCTGCACTCCCCACCGTGTAAGAGCAGATGCAGCACAGGCATACTTGTGCATGAAGAGGAGCGCGGTCACGTATTACCAGAGAGTCTCGGGCAACTGCAGTGGCTCAAGTAGGACACGGGAAGCCTCTGGAAGATCTGGAGGCTTCTCTCTTTGTAGTTAAGTATCTACCTTTTTTGTTAGCAGTCGCTTCGGGTTCTCTGTAAAATTCTGTGGGGAAAATATCTGTAAAGAGAATTATTAAAGTGGACCTAAAAGTACTTTGTTTACTGTCAGGGCCAGGCCACGGCACCACAATATTCTTCTCAGAGAGTAGGGAACCGATGTGAAGCTCTGTCCTCAACTTCCATGAAGGAGTGATTCTTTGCCCCCTGTGGATCCTAGAGAGGTAAGCTACATCACCCCATCTGCTACATACCCTGCATTAGGGAGGGGGGGACGGTTGCCCTCTTACCACCTTACCATATACACTCTCGCTACATACACTGGTGGGATCTCTGGCTACGTATACAGGGGGGGGGGCTCTGTAGTTCCTTATAGTTTGGGGGCCCTGGCTACCTATACTATAGGCACCTCTCTTGCCACCTAATACTGGGGGCTACCTATACTGGGGGTGGGGGACATGTGGCTACATGTACAGCTGGCTACTTCTAAGTACTGGGAGTCTACCTAACACTGGGGGCACCTCTGGCTGCCAAATCATAACTGTGCCTGAGTCTCCATTCACCCCCAGCATCCTCAGTAGCCTCACTTTCTCCCCTCCAGAGTCCAGACCATCAATAAGCTTTCACTTTCTCCCCTACCTCACTCTCTGCCCACCCGCACCCTTGCAACTTCTACAGCCTCACGGTCTCTTCCCCCCCCCCCCCAGCAGCCCCTTTGCTCTCTTCCCTATCAGACCCCCAATAAAGGGGGCACCGGTACCATGTGACCCCACCTCATGTACTTGGGCAGTATGACGTGGTTCCCCTCCATTGCAATCTTGTTTTTCCAGGAAACGCAACATAACCCCCGAGTGTGAAAGTATCCTCAAGGTAACAGGACTTGCAGGCAGCTAGAACTTTTTGAGTGAAGAGGAATACTGTGAACGTTCTATCTAAACTACAAAGACAGTAATGCAGGGGCCTAACTATATGTCACAGAGCCCCCACCCCCACTTAGCCTTTGGGTCCCAAAATATTGCCCCCTACCCACCACCCAGCAGTACTAGGAAACCTCTGTGCCCCCTTCCTTTGATCACATTCGGCAGCCTTTGTGCCTCCCTCCCATATGGCAGTATTAGGTAGCCTATGTGCATCCCCTTTTACTGCCAACCAGGGTTGCTCGGATACCCCTTTTCAAAATCCGGATTGACCCGGATCCGGATACCCTGATATCCGGATCCAGATCGGATATCCGGATCCGACCTTTTGGGTATCTGAATAGAATCGGATATCCGACCCTAGTATCCGGGGTATCCGGTCGGATTCGGATATCTGGATAGAAAAAACGGAAGTGGCCTTTAAATTGCTTTAAAAACTAGTAAATGAGGCATGTAGCATCATTATTTTTTAAAGGGAAACACTAATTGATGATGTGGGGACTTTGCTGTCAAATAACATCAGGCCTAGGTTCCAGACAACGGTCATGCAGCCCACATTGGGCTTGATTCACAAAGCGGTGCTAACTGTTTAGCCCGAGTTTGCTAAACAGTTAGCACGTGAAGTGCCGTTCGCGGACTTTTGTGCGCGCAAAGTGCCGCGATTCGCACGATTGCGGACTTTTGCGACAAATTGTACACGCAAAAGTCTGCGATCGTGCGAATCGCGGCACTTTGCGCGTGCAAAAGTCTGCGAACGGCACTTCACGTGCTAACTGTTTAGCACACCCGTGCTAAACAGTTAGCACCACTTTGTGAATCAAGCCCATTGTGTCCAAAGTCCAACCGCACAACTGGGACATGGCAGTTTTCAGCCCAGACACCTCCAAAAAATTACGCAGCAATTGTGTTTTGGGCTAAATATAGGTGGTATCAGCACAGCAGCAGTGGCCTGTGGCACCCTGGCGGTGGGAGCAGCAAAGGCAGCAGGAGCAGGGCAATGCAGTAGTAGCAGCAGCAGGTGTAATGTCTGCCAGGAGCATGCCGGACGTGGCACTTGGCAGTGGCACTTGGCACGTGGTACTTTGCACTTGCTACATGACACGTGCCAATTGCCACGTGCCAAGTGCCGAGTGACAGTCAGACAGCAGAGGAGAAGACACTAGTGCACACTAACTGTCACACTGGCACTGCTCACAGCACCGCAGTTCTGTAGAAAGCTAACACAGCAGTACTACTACTCTAACAACTACTAGCACTGACTGCAGTATTCCTATTCCCTAATCTCTAACCTAACCTATACTGTAGATAGCTAATAGCTGGCCAGCAGGCAGCAGCTGGCCTGGTCTGTGCACAGCACACACACAGCCCTGCAGCACAGCACACACTCTGACTGTAACACAATGAAATTAAGCTAATTAACAATACAACAATAGTGTAGTGATAGTGAAGGGGTTAATCACTGAACAGCTTTAGGTTTATCACCGTGTACAGCACTTGCTAGGCCAGCAGCACTGCAGCATGTCTCTCAGTGACTGGGCAGTCACACAGGACGAGATTTCTCATCATGGCACCCACAGGGGGGCTGGGCAGGGTTCCCTTCTGTGATTGGGTGCCAGGGCTTAGGCTGGGAGCCCTCTGATTGGCTCAATGAGGTCAGGTGGGGCTGGCCAAGGTTCCCTTCTGTGATTGGTTGCTAGAGCTTCTGCTGGGAGCCCTCTGATTGGCTCAATGATGTAATCTCCTTACGGTAGTTACAGTATTCGGATCCGGATATCCGCCGGATATCCCGGTATGCGACCAAATATCCGCAGATAGCTATCCGGATTTGAAAAAAAATCCGAAAGCTGAAAAAAGGTCGGATATCTGGGCTACACGGATACCTGGAATCCGGATCAGCTCCACTGCTGCCAACCATAGCAGAATTACGGTAAGTAGTCTCCTCGCCATCATGGCCGCCGCTTTATATGCAGGAGAGGTTTGTTGTGATTGGTTGCTAGGGTCTGGCTGAGGGCCTCTGATTGGCCCAGAGAAGTAACTTCCGCCTACTTCCGCTATTCACGACCTAACCACGAGTTCTGCGCCGTTTTCACGAGTGTGAATGCGTTTATTCACGGTCTGCCAAAGCGGATTTTAGTGAATGAAAATTGATCCAAAGTGATGAATACCAGAAGCAGGAAATTTGGGCGCATGAGGCAGGTGGACAAAAAGGGCGCCGCCATTCACTCCCATAATAAATATCGTTTAATCGGCGCCCAACAGGAAAAAAGGGCGCCGGAGAAAAATAACGTTTTAAAAGCGGCGCCCGGAGACTTTTAATGTTTTATAACTGCTTTAATAATAATAATTTTTTAAACATTATTTTTAAACGAAAAACAGTACAATATTTTTTAAAACATTACTTTTAAACGAAAAACCGTACAAATTTTTTTTTTTTAAACGAAAAACCGCACCATATTTTTTTTAAAACGTTATTAATGCTTATCACTGGGGGGTCTTAGGTTTAGGCATCACAAGGAGGGTCTTAGGTTTAGGCACCACCAGGGGGGGTCTTAGGTTTAGGCACCACCAGGGGGGTCTTAGGTTTAGGCCCCACCAGGGGGGTCTTAGGTTTAGGCACCACCAGGGGGGTCTTAGGTTTAGGCACCACCAGGGGGGTCTTAGGTTTAGGCACCACCAGGGGGGTCTTAGGTTTAGGCACCAACAGGGGGGTCTTAGGTTTAGGCACCAACAGGGGGGTCTAGGGGTTAGGGATAGGTACAGGGAGGGTTCTGTGTGAGAGTAGGGTTAGGTATAGCTTTAGTAAAATTCTTATTAATGTTTTATAAAACGTTATTATAAATTTCACTTTTTAAAACAGGGAAGATTAACGTTTTTAAAATTGCCGATTTCATACACATTATTTAATGATTTATAACTTTATAAAACATTATTTTTAAACGAAATATAGCACAAATTTTTTTTAAAACGTTATTCATGATTATCGTTTAAAACCCTGCGCCCTTTTTTCCCGGCGCCCTTTTTTAACGTACGAACGAATACCCATGTCGGATAGCTGAAAAATGGTCGTGGAATCACGGTAAGTCGTGATCACGACCTCCATCCTAGCATCACTGCAACTAAGTAGCCTCTGTGACCTCTATGCCGCCCTGCATAACAGCATACTATGGGGGGCGTGGCCTGGCGCTGCTGGAAGATGGCTGCTTGATCCCTTCTCTCCCGCTCCACGGCCACTAAAGCTTGTTACACAGCCATACCAGCGGACACCTAACAGATATGCCGGGCACCCGCAGCCAGCAGAGCACACCGGCTACCCTCAGAGGCAACCAAAGCAAAGCAGGGAAGACTCTACCGGATATATTCCGCTCTCAAAAGGAATCCGTGCAGGCCTCAAAGATGGCGTCTGAAAAGAACCGAGAAGGTCGCACTCCTCCCCTGACTCCTCACCCACGGAAATCATCAAGCCTTCGGGTAGACAGCAGAGATCCCCTACCCTGGCTGACCTGCAGCTCTTTGCGGAGGACATAAAGGCCTCTATGCTTTCCGCAGTCTCGGAAGTCCGGGCAGACGTCGCGGCACTAGGCACAAGGCTACACACTCTGGAAGAAGCTAACACCCAAACATCCGCTCAGATTAAAAAGATATCTAAAACATCTATTAAACATTCCTCCAGACTAATAGACCATACCAGATACCTTGAAGACTTGGACAACCGAGGCCGGAGATGCAATATCAGGGTGAAGGGCCTTCCGGAGTCAGTGGCTGCAGACAAGATCTGTGACGCACTTTCGGCCATATTCAACAACCTTTTGGAAAGGCCCACAGACTCCAAAATCGTTTTTGTGCGCGCACACAGAGCCCTTCGTCAGCGAGGTAGCGAAGGCGAGAAAGCACGCAACATTATTTGCTGCCTGGAATCCTTCCAACTCAAGGAAAGCATCATGCGGGCAGCGAGAACGCAGGATCAGATTCTGTTTAACGAGACTCCTGTCCAGCTTTACCAAGATAAATATATACAATACAATATACAATAACATTTCTATAGCACTTTTCTCCCATAGGACTCAAAGCGCTTAGGCTCTCTCAGATTCAGTAATTAGTAGGATGAAGTATTCACACAACAAAAGTTATATTTCTGCAAATGCCAGACTGAACAGTTGGGTTTTCAGTCTGGATTTAAACACGTCCAGGGATGGGGCTGTCCTGATCTGTTGAGGTAAGGAGTTCCAAAACGTAGGGGCAGCATGACAGAAGGCTCTGGGACCAAAAGTTTCCAAGTGGACTCTGGGTATGACTAGATTATTAGAACCTGTGGATCTGAGAATGCGGGGATTGCTACGCAGCTGTAACATATCTTTTATGTATCCAGGGCCTAGATTATTCAGGGATTTAAATGTCAGTAGGCCGATCTTGAATAGGACCCTCCATTCTATAGGTAGCCAGTGAAGGGAATGCAGGACTGGCGTTATGTGGCAGTGACGGGGTTGGTTGGTTAGCAGTCTGGCAGCAGTATTCTGTATCAGCTGTAGGCGGTACAAGGCCTTTTTTGGAAGGCCAGTGTATAGAGCATTGCAGTAGTCCAGTCGGGATGTGATGAAGGCGTGGACTAAGGTTGGCAGATCTTCTGGGGGGATAAGGTGCTTGATTTTTGCAATGTTCTTCAGGTGAAAATAGGATGATTTCACCACACCAGAGATTTGAGTTCTGAAGTTTAAATCCCCATCAATTAGAACTCCCAGGCTACGCACATGATCAGAGCTGCGTAGATCCGAGCCTCCTATTCCCAGTGGTGAAGACTGCAAGTTAAGTTGTTTTGTTATCATGCTCTGCCCTCCAATCAGAAGGACTTCAGTTTTGTCTGTATTTAGTTTCAGCCAGTTGTCATTCATCCATTGCTGTAGTTCACGTAAGCAGGCGTTTATAGTTAGAGTTGGGTCTGTCACACCAGGCTTGAAGGAAAGATATAGTTGGGTGTCGTCTGCATAGCAGTGGTATGTCAGGCCATGTTTTTAGATTAGTTTTCCCAACGGTAGCATGTAAATCGTGAAAAGCAGGGGAGAGAGGATTGAGCCCTGGGGCACCCCATACTTAAGTGTTACAGGGGTGGACAGGAAGGGCCCCATAGACACTTTGTGGGTTCTGCCACTCAAGAAGGATTGGAACCACTGAAGTACTATGCCATCAATGCCGCAGTATTCCTGTAGCCTGTTTATCAAGATGTCATGGTCAACTGTGTCAAAGGCTGCAGAAAGGTCTAGCAGTATGAGGATCGAGCACTCTCCTCTGTCTCTTGCCATGAGCAGGTGGTTGCATATTTGGATGAGGGCAGTTTCAGTGCTGTGGTGTTTCCTGAAGCCAGACTGGAATGGGTCATAACTGTTATTTTGTAGGATTCTGGCTTCTAGCTGAAGGTATACAGCTTTTTCAATTAGCTTGCCCAGAAAGGGGAGGTTAGAGACAGGTCTGTAGCTGGTCATTGCATCTGGGTCCAGGGAGGGTTTTTTGAGGAGAGGCCTGATGATTGCTTCCTTCAGTAAAGCAGGAAATATCCCTGATTGTAAGGAACAGTTAACAATTTTGAGGAACACCGGTACGAACAGGTCGGGGCAGTTCAACATGAACTGTGTTGGGCCAGGATCCAGGTCACAGGTAGTTAGGCGGACGTGAAGGAGGATGCTTGATGTGACTTCTTCATCAATTTCTTTGAAGTTTGACCAAGGTGTTACGTTGTCTCTGCTAGTGGTCTTCGGCGCTATATTAGGCTCAGATGCTGTAAGTTGGATGGCGGACCTTATAGCGGAGACTTTGTCTGTGAAGAAATGGGCAAATTGGTCACAGAGGTCCTTTGAAGACTCGATATTAAGTTTTTGACATGCTGGGTTGCAGAGTTTTTCCACTGTGCGGAACAGTTGGGCTGGTTTGTTAACTGCATTTGCAATCTCTTGTGATAGAAAGGATGATTTTTTTCCTGTGATTACCTTTTGGTAGCTCTTCAAGTGGAAGATTAAGGCATGTTTGTCTTCTGGGGACTGAGATTTGCGCCACAGCCTCTCAAGTTTTCGGCCTTGTCTTTTCAGCTCTTTTATAGCGTTATCAAACCACTGTGCATGATGGTGTGGAGTAAGATATTTGGTGCGCAGAGGAGCAATGGTCTCAAAGGTGGAGGACACACATTTGTTGTATTTAAACACCAGAGTATCAGGGTCCAAGCTGGAGTCAGTCAATTCATCAAAGCTAAGGTTATCTCGGATATGTTGAGGTGTTAGCCCTTTTAAGCGGCGATATTTTATTTGATTCTTGACCTGGTGTTTGACGGCTGGTATTGAGAGGGAGAAGTGGATAGTGTGATGGTCTGACCAGGCAACAGGATTAATTTCCACATTGGCTATTGACAGCCCAGTATGGAATATAAGGTCCAGAGTGTGACCTTTCCTGTGAGTAGCAGAGCTGATTGATTAGAGGAAGCCCAGTTCATGTAAGGCACGAGGTAGCTCTTTTCCAAATTGTGAGGAGGAGTCGTCCACCCATGTATTCAAATCTCCAAGAACAATCCATCTGGGGTGTTCCAGTGTTAGGTTGCATAGGAGGTCTACAAGATCTATCTGCTATCACCCTAGCCAAGAGAAGGATTCTTAAACCACTTCTGCAAGCAATAAGGAAGAAAGGCCTGATGTATAAATGGCGGTTCCCCTTCTCTCTATCTGTAACGAGCGCCGGGAAGACACACACCCTGCGTACGACAGCTGAGCTGGAGGATTTCTGCAATGAGCTCGACATTCCAGTGATTGAACTCCCGGACTGGGATGGGGATATAGTTTTCCAGCGTCCAAATCCACAAACCTATGGAGCCCCTCAGCGTCTCCCTCCTAACACCCAGAAAGCACCTCATCGATCTAGAAGCAGGGACTCGGAGAACGGCTCAGAAGCAACCCGATCCCGCAGGGAGTCCGGCTCTTCCGCGGAAGATGGATAACGAGCATCCATGTCTTTGATCTACCCTGCTCATTCCAGGATTCTTGTCGCCTAAGATCTATTATCAGTCTTACGGTCTGGTAACTATATGGCCCTGTTCAACCTTCCTTGTTATAGCGCATTTTTAGCTCTATTTTTGAACCCCTGAACGTTATGCTGTGTTTGACTGTACCCTTTAAACGTTCACCTAGTTAGTTATGAACAACCCGATTAACATTTACGCTTGATCTCCTCAAGTTAAGCTAGTACTCCCCTCTCCTTGGCTCAAGAAGCCGAGTTCCCTCAGCAGGAAGCAAAGGCCACCTTGCATGCAGCTTGTAAACAGTGACTTTACCTCAGATGTGTATTATAGCTCTTTGAAGCAGACCGCTTCCATATTTGTACCTGCTGTTTTGCTTTCTCTTCCCTCCCTCCCCGCACCCCGTGCCCTCCCTCCTGCTGACCTGGCAGAGGAGCCGGACATGGACTTAGTGAGGACCTTTGTGTATACTTGTCCCTATACTCACTCTTGTTTTTTGCACCCTACATGTGGGTCTACTTTACCGTGGATGTTTACGTATCGGGGGGGGGGGGGGAGGGGAGATCTGAAGGGTGGATGTCGCTAGGATGTGCGCCTTATGTAACCCGGTAATTGTCTGATGTTAACATGCCTCGCACCCTTTCTCTTCTCTATGTCTCGAGAGGTAACCAGGTTGATCATAGATATGTAATGTTATTGAGGGTAAAAATTTGATTTTTATTTATTCTGTATTAGGTGAAAAGTTTAGATCTCGCCCTGGCGATGGTCTCACTCCCCTGGGTCTCCGCCCCTCCCCCCGTCCTGGTCTCTGTGTACAACTCCCTTTTACTTACCTCTGCTCCGTTTGACCCGGGGGGGGGGGGGGGGCTGGACTCCTGGGGAGGGTGTCAACCCATGTCCTAGGTCTGCTGTTCTTAATCCTGCTTCCTATCATAGCGGCCCGAGTGGATTGTGACCACATAGACCTATCTCCTTACATACAGACAAGTCTGCAAATAGCAGTACTGTTCTGTTGTCATAGTCTAGTGGTACCAGCCATACTCCCCACCCAGTGTGTTTCTATACACTGACATTATCTACCCCACTCAGGAAGTGGGTGCGGCCCCCCAGGTCGCATCCACGTGGGAATTTCTCCTACAAGCGAAAGTTTGTGACTTCACATTAGCACATATGTTGGTCCTTCGCAGGGGGGACGCCTGTATCTGCTCCCTGCTCCTCTTTCTTTCTTATTCCATCCTATTCTCTTCTCCGCTCACATATTTCCCTCTGACGCCTACCTCTAGGGGGAAAGAACTGTTTGATATTGGGGCGACATATCTACCCCAACAAGAGGCTGGAAAAATGAATCCAGACCAAGCTAAATGGAAACTGATGTCGTTCAACGTAAACGGTTTTAATACGCCCGAAAAAAGATCTTTAGTATTTGATTTCTTCCAGCGCGAAAAAGTGCAGATAGCGTATCTGCAAGAGACCCACTTACGAACCAATCACACCCCTAAGAGATTCAATTCTCGATTCCCGCTAGCCTTTCATTCGACATCTCCAACTACTAAAACTAAGGGAGTCTCTATATTCGTGCGTCATGACATACCGTTTACGCTGGACGACTCAGTCCAAGACCCAGATGGCCGCTATTTATTTATCAAAGGGAAAATCGCCAACAGACCGGTTACCATGGCGAATGTGTACGTACCCAATAAGCATCAACCGTCCTTTCTTACTTCTACCTTAACCAAACTAGCTTCCTTTACTAGCGGTATACTGCTATTGGGTGGTGATTTCAATGTGCCCCTCAATCCCCTCCAAGATTGTTCTAATGGCTCAACTACCCTCTCATATGCAGCCCTGCGCCGCATCAAATATCAGCTACAGAACTTATCTCTAATGGACCCGTGGAGGATATCCCACCCACAAGAGAGGGATTATACCTTTTTCTCCTCTATCCACAACAAATACTCGCGGATAGACTATATCTTTGTACCACAAAGAGACTTGTCCCTGGTCGTCAGCACTGAAATAGGCTCTAGAGCGATTTCAGATCACTCCCCGGTCTCTCTCACTATTACCATCCCTGACTCCTCCAACAAAACATGGAATTGGAGATTGAATCCTAATCTCCTTGCAGACGCTAGCAGAAGACATAAGACATCTGAGGCTTTAGATGAATACTTCCTATTAAATTCTGATCACATAACATCCAAACTCACAACCTGGGAGGCACATAAAGCGGTAATCCGGGGTCATTTTATTAGGATGGGATCTAGGCTTAAGAAAGAGAGGGAGGAGATGACTCAGAAGTTGATGGCGGAAATAGACTGTCTGGAGCGAACTCATAAACAGTCCTTAGCTCTCTCTCATCTAGAGGAGCTCAACAAAGCGAGGGGTGCACTGGATAAAATTCTCTATTCTGATGCCAGACGGAAACTAATGTCTATCAAAAATATTTTCTATGAACACGGAAACAAAAGTGGCAAATATCTTGCTCGTGCTTTGAGAGAGAAAACACTCCACACACAGGTCACATGTATTACCAACAAAAACCATCTTCAGGTTTTTAAACCAGAGGAAATTGCAGAAGAATTTAAGAAATACTACGCTTCTCTATATAATCTGCGAACCCAAAGTCCATCAGAAGAACAGCAAACTCGCAGATCTTCTGCAATTTCTAGGTTTCTCTCTCAGCACGCGACCAACTTATCCTTGGATCAATTGGAAAAAGAGGACATGGAATCACCCCTCACTGAGGATAAGTTCCGTATAGCAGTGCACTCCTTGAAACCAGGCAAGGCTCCAGGCCCGGATGGGCTTACGAGCCAATACTACAAAACCTTTACTGGCATACTTGCCCCGGCGTTTGTTGCCGCCTTCAACTCGGTCACTCCCAACACCACTCCCTCCACCCAGCTCTTAGAGGCCCATGTAGTAGTGATTCCCAAGCCAGAGAAGGACCCCCAACAATGTTCAAGCTACAGGCCGATTTCCCTTTTGAATCTGGATGCCAAAATTTTGGCTAAAATACTAGCCAACCGCCTAGCCCCATTTGTTTCCAGGTACATTAATCCAGACCAACAGCATACTATTATAGGAGTGATGGGGAGGAGAGGCTCGACCACCCCATGATGGCTGCCATGGGGGCTACTATTACACCATATGCCCCCTGCAATAATGCAATACTGTATGCAAATATTTTTGCCCAAACTACAATTTGTAATTTAGCTGCATTGCAAAAAAATGACCAGTAGGTGGCAGCACATAACAACAAATGATACTTTATTCTGCAGCTCCTATTAAGGGACTAAGGGAGCCCTTTTCCACTGTAAATTGTGATTACCGGTATATATTAGCAAATTCTGATCATGATTTGCAGTGTTTTCCAATCATGATTTGGGTGTTTTGGGAGATGAAAGAGGGGCTGCATGTCGCATAGGTGAATCACACGAAATTCACATAGTACTTCGCTTTCTATTCTATGTGATTTTTGTGTGCTCCCATAGACTACTACTTAAAGGGATACTCTAGTCAGCTAAAAAAAGGTAGTTTTACTTACCAGGGACTTCTACCTGCCCCCTGCAGTTGCCCTGTACCTGCGCCGCTACACTACGATGCTGCAAGTGTAGCTGAGATGGGAACTTAAAGTAGATCCGAGATAAACTTTTACTCATTGCATGATTGTGTTCCTTTCATATAGTTTATAGGGCATTCCTCAAGCCAAATACTTTTTTGTTTTTGTTTTAATAATCTAATTCCCTATAAACTAAACAAGCCTCGCCCATAGCTTTTCAGAGTGCCTTGGCATTTTCAGACAGTAGCAAGGGCTTATAGGAGCTCAGTCTGGGCAGGAGGAGGGGGCGGTATTACTAGCCAGATATTTCAGAGGCAGAGGGGCGGAGAGAGGTAGAAGAATTAGGTTTTCACAGGCTGAGGGCTGGAGATGCAGATCAGCTTGCCTGTGTGTAATATTTACAAACAGAACATGGCCGCTGTCATTGTATCACAGAAAGAAATAATCATATTCTGTTGAAGCTGTTTGCTTTAGATAAGATATATAGACAAGTTACTTGATATAGTTGTTATAGTTACTTTTTCATCTCACAGAGCTTTCGGTCCCCCGCCGCCAGCTAGTTTCGTTTTTTGCTGACAGGCCCTGACAGCAGGAGTCGGTGGGCTTTCTGCGCCTGTGCAGGCCTGGCCTCTTGTATCCTTCTTTAAGTTCCAGTCCTCAATAGCACCCTTCACAGATGCAGGATGCTATTGCGGACAGGAATGCGAATAAAAATACGCCTGGCCAGGCCTCTCGGGCCTGTCAGCGAAAACGAAACTAGCCGGTGGCAGGAGACCGGAGGCTCTGTGAGTGACTGCGAAGGCACGGGACGGCTGCAGAGGGCTGGTAGAAGCCCCAGGAAAGTAAAACTGATTTCTTTAATTCCTGGCTTAAGTGTCCCTTTAAGGAAAAAAAAAACATATCTGGGGCTTCCTCCAGCCCTCTCCAGGCTTATTGCTCCCACACTTCCTCTTCAGCCTCCTTGGTCGTCCGCAACTGGCCCCGGTAAGTCATCCAGTTTGAGCAGGTGCAATCAGGCCGCGCGTGCTCCCCCATCTTGCTCCTGTCCATGTGAGAGCGGCGGGAGAACACAGACGGCATGGCTGTGCATGCGCAGTAAGCCCCTGACTCCCGAAGGTACCAAGAGCCATAACTGAGGATGGAGAAGGAGGAGGACGGCGGCGAGGGGTGGATCAGGCAGAAGGGGGTTGGAAGAAACACCAGGTACGTATAAAACTTTTGTATTCATTCATCTCAGGTTTACTTTAAGTCCCCATCTCAGGTTTACTTACTATGCAATAGCGGAAAACTGCATCAAGATAGTGCTTAGGTAAAAATCGCATTACACTAGAGCAGGGATCAGAAACCTTTTTGGCCGAGGGAGCCATAAACGCCACATATTTTCAAAATGTAATTCTGTGAGAGCCATACAATATATTTCACACTGGGACAGTAGGGCTCACGTCTCACGAGAGGATAAATACCGACTAGCAGCTTGTACAATTAGCTAGCTGACTTGGGGGTTGATTCACTTTGTAGGACGAGATCCCCGCACTTTGGCCTAATAGGCTGCCTGTCGAGTGACAGGCAGCCTATTGGCCCGATCAAAGTGGGGATCTCATCCTACAAAGTCACTGGACCTGACAGGATCCAGAGTGGGATAATAGGAGCAGCCGTTGTTCATTTTGGGGGTAGCGCAAGTAAGTTAGTAGTGCATACTACAGCAGTAGCGTGCCTACTTTGAAAATGTTACTTGCGCTGCCACACTAAGCTGTGCTGCTTGAGCAGTGTAGCTTAGTGAATCATCCCCTACTGATTTCTATGTGAGCCAGATGTAGCCATCAAAAGAGCCACATCTGGCTCCTGAGCCATAGGTTCCCTACCCCTGCACTAGATCATTGCAGTGGGAGAGGGGCACCGCGATTACATAGATGATTTCTGTGGCCCTGAGATTTCCAGAATGACGCAAGATCGCATATGATCTGATTTTCTGGTTAGAATGTGCACAGTGGCTGAATGGTGTAATGGTTAAGGGCTCTGACACAGGAGACCAGGGTTTGAATTTCGGCTCTGCCTGTTCAGTAGGCCAGCACCTATTCAGTAGGAGACCTTAGGCAAGTCTCACTAACACTTCTACTGCCTATAGAGCGTGTCCTTGTGGCTGCAGCTCTGGTGCTTTGAGTCTGCCAGGAGAAAAGCGTGATATAAATGTTATTTGTCTTGTCTTGTCAGTGAACAAGGGCTCTTACAGTGACAATGTAATATGAAGTCTGATGCTCAAAATTCTCTGGTGAGCTTCCAACGTACAGAACGTTATCATGGTAGTAAGGAAATTGTGTAACATGCACTGTGGCATGCAAATGGGGTAAGTGTGCTGTGCATACAGTGCATATGTTGTGTCCATTTCGTGTGTTGTGGTCAGACAACAAAGCACGTGTGTCCTCCTTCACTCTACCATTGCTGCACATAGTCTCTATGTACAAGCAAGGCAGCATTGCACCTACGCAGGTAGGTACAGGCAGAGCAGTGCTTTTCAGCGCTGCTAGATTTAGGCGCAGCCGGCGCCTCCATAGACTACAATAGGAATCACTCCTATTGCAGCGCTCAGTGAGTAACGTCGGGTCCGTCAGAAGACGGAGCCGAGCTTGCTTTAAAAACACAATAATTCGGCCTCCAGCAATCGCTGGAAGCCGAATTATTTCATTCCCCCACTATCCATGTCGGCCTGGAGGGGGAATAGTAATTAAAACGGCCCAGGCTTGTGCAGAAGCAGGATCAGCCATATACCGCTGAATCCTGCGCCCAAGTCTACCGGCGCCGATTTCAAATGTACTCGGTACAGGTGCAGTATGGCCGTGCTCATGCACAAAGGGAAACGCTGCAACAAATTAAAAAAGGGCCCCAGCCAGCGTTTGTGGGGTTGAGGAGGACAGAGGCTCTTAGGTATCTAACGTTTGCTTTTTCACCTACCTGAAAAGAGTCTCAGGTTCCATACTTACCTGGGGCTTCCTTAAGACCCCTTGAGACAACTCGTCCCTCGCCGTCTCCCCAGGGGACTCCTGTCCTACGCAATTCGACCCAAAACCTCAGAGGAGTTGCACTTAATCGTGCAGGTGGGAGCATTCTGCGCTTGCAGCAGAGCGGTTAGTGTGCATTTGCGGCCCTTCCCCAGCTGCGCATGTATGACGAAGCACGACCCAAGCTTTCGGGCTGAATTGCGGTGGACAGGAGCCCCCCAGGGAAACGGCGAAACACCAGTGGCTATAAGGGGGCTTAAAGGACACAGCACTATAAAAAAATCCACTTACCTGCCAGCCGTCCTGTGCCCTCGCTGCAGCTCCACTCACCGATGGAGGCCTGGGGTCCTCTATGGCGCAAGATCCCCACTGCGCATGCGCAAGTGGCTCTCAGAGGGCATTGACATCATCCGGACTGTACTGCGCAGGCCAGGCGCAGTAGTTCTGCACCTGCGCAGTACAGTCCGGATGATGTCAGTGCGACCAGTGAGCCGCATGTTGGAGTGCAGAAGGTCGGCATCTCCACCGGAGGGGACCGGGAGCCACCAGAGCTGTGGCGAGTGCACAGGACGGCTGGCTGGGGCTGGAGAAAGCCCCAGGTGGTTTTTTTTTTTAATTTCATAGTGCTCGGACTTTCCCTTTAAGGAAGCCCCGGGTAAGTATAGTACACTTTTCATCTCAGGTACATGATAATACAGGGTTATAACTTTCTCTGCAGTTGTGAAGTCAGCCTGCAGTGTATGTGCGAAGAAACGGGAAAAAACCCATGAAAACTCTATGCCAACAGTTTCAAGAAAATGAAATCTAGGACCCCAGCTAGTGCCGAGAGTGTTTTTTATTGGAATTTATTATTATTATTACAAATAGTTATCCTAACAAATCATTATTATAACAAACGATGAAGCGTGGCTAGTACAGCCAGGCGTACAGCAGATAGGGGCGGAACGTTTGTTGTGTTTGCTGTTTCCGGGGAAGGTATTGTGCACTGTACCCACGTCTCTGTCTTCTCCCAGCGTACCTCGCGCTACCCTCTTTCTCTTCCGGTGTGCTAGTGGCTGCAGAGGAGGCGGTGAGTGAAAGCTGGAGTGGAATCCGGGGGCATCCTCAGGCATGGCTATGGGGACAGGGGTGGTGTGTGGTCCGCAGTGTAGAGCACACTCCCGGCAGGGGGGCACAGGGAATATTGCCGCACATAGGGCTCAGGGACGGTGACAAGTGCCTCCAGTATGTGCTGGAGGGGAGGTCTGCGGGCTGGAAGGGCTTTGGTTCCAGGCTGCTGTAGTGCTGGCAGTGTGTGTAGATTTAGGGCGGCAGATATGCACAGCCAGCAGCAGCCTGTATGCATAGGGCTGGTTAGTTGCTCTCCCAGTATTAATCAGGTGGGCTCTCAGTGGTGCATCTTGGCTTGGAGTTGTGATTAAGTCTGAACCCCTAATATTGTGGGATGAGGTAACATCACTGCAATTATTGGCGACTCTGATATTGGGGTATATGACTTTGAAGGTATTTAAAAGTGCTGGTGGGGAGTTGTTTTAGCCACCTGTGGCTCTTCTCTACTTTAAAGTAGACCTGTAGGGGACACTCTCTGGTGGGTGGCATGCCCACTTGAAAGGCTCTGGGGAGAACACTGACTCACTTTAAGGGACTCTGTGGGAATCGCCATAGATGAGCTGCCTGCTCATAACAAACTCACTATGTTTGGTCACACAAAAACCCTAAAATTGCTCCTGTCCACCGCAATTCAGCCCGAAAGCTTGGGTGAGTTGTGCTTCGTCATACATGCGCAGCTGGGGAAGGGCCGCAAATGCACACTAACCGCTCTGCTGCAAGCGCAGAATGCTCCCACCTGCACGATTAAGTGCAACTCCTCTGAGGTTTTGGGTCGAATTGCGTAGGACAGGAGTCCCCTGGGGAGACGGCGAGGGACGAGTTGTCTCAAGGGGTCTGTGTCTGGCTGAGTCCTGGTCTATGGTGCAAGCGCTGTTCCAGACATGCCCCTTCGATTGCATTCTGCACATGCACAGTTTGTAAAGACTTATTAACTGAGCATGTACAGGACACTCCAGGCTATAAGAGTGCGATCAATGAAATATCTAGCACTATCGGTTCTAAGTGTTATAGTAAACTGATCATCTTTGATACAAAAAGTGTGACTAAAAACAATTAAAACCATAACAGCAAAGGGGAGCTTACAATATGCATTGCAGCAAATACACATCCACCTCGCCTGCATAAATACTAACAATAGTGACCAGCAACTAAAGGAAATAGCCAAGCAGGGATAGATTGAAGCACAACTTGCTTATATACTGCAGTTCTGTAATGAAGTTGGCAGGCAGGAGTTAATTTGCAAAGCGGATATTCAAATCAGACTGCATCCAAAATCCTTTTTAACTTATGCAGAAATTCCTCCAGTCTAATTCAGTTTGCTATAATACATGCCATCAAATCGGCAAGTCCATCCCCAGCAGCAAACCGGTTCAATCGAATAGCTAAAAGAGAACCCGAGGTGGGCATTTGAAATCTTAACCACTTAACGACCGACTAACGCCGATAGGTGGCGGCTGGTCCTTGGTGGTTTTACATTTCCATGTCCGTTCACGGAGGGTGTCTCCGTGAACAGCCTGCGAGCTTCTGATTGTGGCTCGCAGGCTAAATGTAAACACGCGGGGAAGAAATCACGCGGGAAAGGAGATCGGCGGCCATAGAGAGACCCATAGGCATGTCAATATGCTCTGTGATCTCTTAAAGCGGATCTGAGATGAAAAACTAACTATAACAAGTAACTTGTCTATATATCTTATCTAAAGTTTAGATAGTTTACACAGCAAATCTAGCTGCAAACAGCTTTAATAGAAAAATAATATTTCTTCCTGTGGTACGACAGCAGCCATGTTGTTTGTAAACATTACACAGAGGCAGGCTTATCTGCATCTTGAGCAAAGAAAACTAATCCCCCTCTCTTCCTCCCTTCTGCCTCTGAAATCTCTGGCTAGTAATACCTCCCCCTCCTCCTGGCCAGACTGAGCTCCCATGAGCCCTTGCTACTGTCTGAGGGCTGCGGCACACCGAGCGGCTTTTTGAGCGTTTTTGCAGCCGCTTGCGGCTGCGGATACGCTAGGGTAATGTATTTCAATGGGGGTGTGTACACCACAGCGGGCGGCGTTTTGCAGAAACGAATCCTCCCGAGGTGAGGCATTTTTTTGGATTGTGGAGTAGTTTCTGCCTCAATGTTAAGTATAGGAAAAACGCAAACCGCTCTGAAAAACGGCAGATCAGAGCGGTTTGCCAGGCGGTTTTGTTACAGAAGCTGTTCTGTAACAGGTTTACTGTAACAATATAAATATGGTACACTGAAATCAACAGCAGCAATCCGCAAAACGCCTCATAAAAATAAAAAAAGCGTTTAAAAATCTGCTAGCGGGTTTTGGTGTGCACCGGGCCTCAATGTGCCTTGGCTCTCTGAAAACCTGTGGGCGTGGCTTCTTTAGTTTATAGGGAATTAGAGCATTAAAACAAAAACAAAAAAGTATTTGGCTTGAGCGGAATGCCCTATAAACAATAGGAAAGGAACACAATTATGCAATGAGTAAAAGTTCATCTCGGATCCACTTTAAGATTTCAAATACCCGCCTCAGGTTCTCTTTAAGCATTACAGCTTACAAAGTTCCTGCTTGTATTTGCACTCAGCACCCACAGATTAGCAGCTGCTTGATACTGTTGTTGTCTCGTTTGCATGTGTCCAACTTCCGTGGGTGACTGTATGACCGTCCGACGGGCTTCCTCTTTGATAATGCCTGGCGTTGGCTATTTGGAGGAGACGTGTAGTGGTTCTCCCCAGACCGCCTGACATGCAGACCGCGAGGATAGCGCCTGATGTCAGCTACCACGCTGGAGCAGGCAGGCTGTGTAGCTCCACCACCTACGTCTAGTGGGTGTTTCCTCAAGTTGAGTGTGATCGAAGACTAATGGAGCCAGGGCTGCAAATGTGCTGTAGTGCGTTACCAATCGGGTCGCGGCCTTTACAGCGGAACAGTGGAGGGGTCCTGGAGGACACAGAGACCATAAAAGTTACAAGGGGGTTGGAAGAAGCTCCAGGAAAAGAAGTCAACTTTTAGCCTTTGTCTTAGCTTTACTTTAAAGGGAAGGTTCAGGGAGGGTGGGTAAAAAATAAAAATCAATTTCCACTTACCTGGGGCTTCCTCCAGCCCGTGGCAGGCAGGAGGTGCCTGCTCCGCAGGCTCCCGGTGGCCGACCCGACCTGGCCAGGCCGGCTGCCAGGTCAGGCTCTTCTGCGCTCCAAGGCCCGGAACTTCTGCGTCCCACGCCGGCGCGCTGACGTCATCGGACGCCCTCCGGGCTCTACTGCGCATGCGCAGTAGTTCTGCGCCTGCGCAGTAGAGCCCGGAGGACGTCAGAGCGCCGGCGTGGGACGCAGAAGTTCCGGGCCTTGGAGCGCAGAAGAGCCCGACCTGGCAGCCTGCCAGGTCGGGTCGGCCACCGGAGACCACCGGGAGCTTGCGGAGCGGCGGCGAGGGCACCTCCTGCCTGCCACGGGCTGGAGGAAGCCCCAGGTAAGTGGAAATTGATTTTTATTTTTTACCGACCCTCCCTGAACCTTCCCTTTAAAGGGAAACTGTAGGGGGGGTCGGGGGAAAATGAGTTGAACTTACCCGGGGCTTCTAATGGTCCCCCGCAGACATCCTGTGCCCGCGCAGCCACTCCCCAATGCTCCGGTCCCGCCACTGGTTCACTTCTGGAATTTCTGACTTTAAAGTCTGAAAACCACTGCGCCTGCGTTGCCGTGTCCTCGCTCCCGCTGATGTCACCAGGAGAGTACTGCGCAGACACAGACCATACTGGGCCTGCGCTGTGCGCTCTTGATGACATCAGCGGGATCGAGGACACGGCAACGCAGGCGCAGTGGTTTTCTGACTTTAAAGTCAGAAATTTCAGAAGTGAACTGGAGGCGGGGCCAGAGCATCGGTGAGCAGCTGCGCCAACACAGGATGTCTGCAGGGGACCATTAGAAGCCCCGGGTAAGTTCAGCTCATTTTCCCCCGACACCCCTCCTACAGTATCCCTTTAAAGTGAACCCGAGGCAGATAAAAAAAAAAAAAAGTAGATACTTGCCCTAGGTAGAGGGAAGCCTCTGGATAGTTCAGAAGCTTCCTGTGTCAAGCTTCCTCTGTCATCCTCGCCCCTACTGTTGCCACGTGCGGACCCTCTGAACATATATGACAAGCTTGTTGGATATGTTCTGGTGGCTATGCTTCCTGTTGGTGTGGTTGGCCAGCACATGTACAGCTGTGCCTATGCAGTGAGCCATAGCTGCTTGTACAGGAGCAACTCTGTGATACTGTGCACTCCTGCACGAAGGGAAGCATGGTTGTAAACTAAGAGGGTCCTGAGCAGCGGTGGTTATCATGAGGAGAGTATGGGAAGCCTCTGGAGGATGCAGAGGCTATCCTCTTCTTAGGTAAGTATCAATTTTTCACCTGCCTTGGGTTCACTTTAAAGAGACTCTGTAACGTCAAAAAGATCCCCTGGGGGGTACTCACCTCGGGTGAGGGAAGCCTCCGGATCCTAATGAGGCTTCCCACGCCGTCCTCTGTCCCACGGGGGTCTCGCTGCAGCCCTCCGAACAGTTCAATATTTACCTTTGCAGGCTCCAGCTGGGGAGCTGTGGCTGCTCTCGGCTACGAACTACACGGAAATACCCGATCTCAGTCGGGTCCGCTCTACTGCGCAGGCGCCGGAAACTTGCGCCTGCGCAGTAGAGCAGACCCGACGGCGATCGGGTATTTCCGTGTAGTTTGGAGCCGACAGCCGTCAGAGCGCAGGAGCCAGGAAGGTAAATATTGATGTCATTATTCTCGAAGGGCTGCAGCGAGACCCCTGAGGGACGGAGGACGGCGTGGGAAGCCTCATTAGGATCCGGAGGCTTTCCCCACCCGAGGTGAGTACCCCCCAGGGGATCTTTTGATGTTACAGATCCTCTTTAAGATTTTTAGGTGCTTTTAGTGCTGTATGGCTTCAATATTGCGGTGCCTTTAGCTCTGACTTGACAATGGGGTGTATGAGGTTGTCATGTGCCTGGTGTGTTCTGTTATTGCATCTTTGTAGTTCAGAGACTTTTTGCAGCTCTGGTTTAAGGTTATACAAAACTCTGGTGCTGGGATGCTGTCTAAGTCTCATAGGATACATGGAGGAGGCAGTTTTTCATAAGAGTGCTGTTGCATCTGCAGGAAAAAAGCCCTTTCCAGATAGTTTTGTTCTACATTTTTATTTCTTCAATAAATAGGCCCCTAAGGCTTTTGGAAGACGTGGACCTTGTGGACTTGAAGTGTTTGTGGTGCTAGTCTACTTTAGAGGACCCAGCAAGAAACCTCATGGAGAACAGCTGTCCGGTCATACCACCCTCTACAGCACAAAACATTGTGATAGGCTGAATAGTATGGGCTTAGTTTACTACAACCTATTGGAATCCTAGCAGTTCAAGAGGGAGTCGTCCACCCAATCATATTAGCTAAATTTTCCTGAGTTTCATTGCTGGGCCCCCTAAAGTAGATTAGTGCTGTTTTTGTAGCCAGTCTATGGCTCTGATACTGAAGAATTAGCTTATTAGGGTGACATAGAAGTGGGGGACCACTGTTAACAGACATTTCTGTAGCCAGAATGTGTATGTTAGGGATTTAATGGCTGTGCTTTTTAGGGTGCCCTCTATAATACTGGAAATGGTGTGTATGAAGCCCTGGGGTGATCAGGGTGGTCCACAGTAATTTGTGATTGGACCGTATGAAGCTCTGTTGATCCTAGTATGGATGGTATTCATAGCCCGGAGGTTGCCTCTTGTTTTTTTTTTTTTAGAAGTTGTATTTTTCTTGCATTTGCCTATATTGTAATATGTGTATTATACATATAAACTTCTAATGCTGGGAACACACATTGAGTTTTTTTGGAAGATAAAATGGCTTAATGGACTATTTCTGACAGGTCCGAACTGATTTTGATTGTTTTTCTGATCGATTTTCTTAAAGAAGTGAATGGAAATCGATCAGAAAAACTATTGGAAAGTAAATCTGCCCAAAAAACTAATTATGTATTCCCAGCATTATGTCCTGTGCAAAAGTCAATAACCTGCCTGTCTGCATATTGTTTTTGTATTGTATATCAGGTATCAATTCATTTTTCTTTCTTTTACAGGATTCAAAATGGCAAAGTCGAAAAATCACACCACTCACAATCAGTGTAAGTAGTGAACATGTCTGCAGTCGCTTCCAGTATGTAGAATTGGGTCAACCGGTGTTTTGATATCAGACTTGCTGCCTGCCTCACACAAAAAGAATATAAGCTACTTTGACACTGCTCTCTTATTGATTTATAAAGCTCTCAAGTGTAAAAGATTGCAAGCAGATTTCATAAACTGGTGCACTACTTGGTAACCAAGGAGGACCAACCTATAATTTAGCACTTCAAACAATAAGAACGGTTAGTCCTACATGTGCATCATATCTTTATTGGTACAAAACAATAAAAGTGGGAAGGCAACTAGTTACACCTATTAAAACCGTTAAAACTCCTGGCTGAGCAGGAGTGAGCACTACTACACAATATTGTTATATATTCCACCAGCCACCTTTGGGTTATTGCATTCAGCGATCGCCCAGCGCAAGCCTATGCTAATCGCATCTGCCACCCATTAAGGTCTGGCTGTGTGTGGACCCGCCACCTGCGCACACCAAAGGCCTTCAAAAAAGCAGCTGCGTGTACTTCTGCAAAAACATGAGCATGGGGGATCTAAAATGACATCTTCAAGAATCCTTTCACACTTCCTCTTTGTAGAGAGTTGCAGTCCTGCAATGTGCCTCTATCTTCAATGGGTGCTGATCACTCCTTCAACATCAATATGTATGTATTGGACCGTTTTATATACATTGCCCTCTATGCTTGTTACTTCAGATATTTCAATTAAGGATGTTCCGTGATTCATTTACTGGGCAGCACGGTGGCGTAGTGGTTAGCGCTCTCGCCTTGCAGCGCTGGGTCCTTGGTTCGAATCCCAGCCAGGTCAACATCTGCAAGGAGTTTGTATGTTCTCCCCGTGTCTGCGTGGGTTTCCTCCGGGCACTCCGGTTTCCTCCCACATTCCAAAAACCTACAGATAGGTTAATTGGTTTCTTCCTAAAATTGGCCCTAGACTGCAGCACATACACTATACAATACATACATAGACATATAATTATAGTAGGGAATTAGATTGTGAGCTCCTTGAGGGACAGTTAGTGACAAGACGATATACTCTGTACTCCCGCCGATATCCACACAGCTACAACATACGCCGCCTTTGGGCAGGGTCCTCACTCCTTTTGTGTCCTACCTGATCATGCACCTCTATTACTGTACACCCATGCTATGCATTTGAGTGAACCTAACTTGCCTAACTCCATGCTCCCATCCAGTGACTGACTAAGCATTACCTTGTACTGATACTGTGCTGTGTGATCTGGTTTTCTTGTATTCCTGTATTGTCATATTGCTGTTTGTCACCCCTAAATATTGTCTGTAACCTAAATTAATGTCCAGCGCTGCGTAATATGTTGGCGCTTTATAAATACAACAAATAAATAAATAAATAAATAATACAGCAGCTGGCTGCACGGAAGGCGGAAGCCGTGAGTATGAAAGTGAAGGGAAAGTATAACAGCTCTTATTGCTAAATGAATTACGGAACATCCTTAATTGAAATATCTGAAGTAACAAGCATAGAGGGCAATGTATATAACTGTCCAATACATACATATTGATGTTGAAGGAGTGATCAGCACCCATTGAAGATAGAGGCACATTGCAGGACTGCAACTCTCCACAAAGAGGAAGTGTGAAAGGATTCTTGAAGATGTCATTTTAGATCCCCCATGCTCATGTTTTTGCAGAAGTACACGCAGCTGCTTTTTTTTTTTGAAGGCCTTTGGTGTGCGCAGGTGGCGGGTCCACACACAGCCAGACCTTAATGGGTGGCAGATGTGATTAGCATAGGCTTGCGCTGGGCGATCGCTGAATGCAATAACCCAAAGGTGGCTGGTGGAATATATAACAATATTGTGTAGTAGTGCTCACTCCTGCTCAGCCAGGAGTTTTAACGGTTTTAATAGGTGTAACTAGTTGCCTTCCCACTTTTATTGTTTTGTACCAATAAAGATATATGATGCACATGTAGGACTAACCGTTCTTATTGTTTGATTTATAAAGCTCCAACATTCCATAGCGCTGTACAAAGTAACAAACAAACATGGGGTACACAAAGGGGCCCATACACCTAACGATTTTCCCGCCGATATACAGCAGATTCGATCACTGTGATCGAATCTGCTGTGAAATTGTTGCGCAAACGCTGACAGAACGACCCGATTTCCGTCCGAAATCAATCGTTCCCGTTGATCCGTCTGTGCAGAAGATTTCGCTCGATCCCTGGCGGGTCGGGAATGCATCGATAGCGGCGGTCGAACGTCCGACCAATGCTAGCGGCAATACATTACCTGCTCCGCCGGCGCGTGTCACAGCTTCTCCGCTGGGTTCCGGACCAGCTGGCTTCACTTACTTCCTGTCCTGACAGGAAGTTTAACCACATAAGGACCGCAGGATTTTTATAGGATCTATGCTGGGTGGGTTCTTCAGCCCACAGCACAGATCAGGTTTTATCCAGGGCGATCAGACTTCCCATAGCCCCCCGCCCCCTTTTTCCCCCCACTGGGGGATGTCCTGCTGTGGGTGTCTGATCGCCACCGGCTATCTGTGTTTAGCGGGGGGGGGGGGGAGGACGACGACACTCCAAGCCCCCCTCCGCAGCGCTATTCCCCCCCTCCCTCTCCTTCATGGGTAGTCCGCCTCTGATAAGCTTCAGCCGGCGGCAATCCCCGGCCAATCACAGGCCGGGGATCACCAATCTGCTTTACGGCGCTGCTGCGACAGCAGCAGCGCTGTGTGACGTAAACACCGGGGATTTCTTCCCTGGGTGTTTACATTTCACCTGCGAGCCGCGATCGGAGGCTCGCAGGCTGTTCACGGAGACTCCCTCCGTGAACCAACATGGAACTGCGACCAGCCACTGCCTATCGGCGTTGGCTGGTCGTTAAGTGGTTAAACAGTTGAGCGCCCTCTACTGTTTAAACTTCCCTGGACAGGAAGAAATGACGCCAGCCGGTCCGGAACCCAGCGGAGGAGCAGCGGTGATGGTGGGGACTCGCGCCGGCCGTATCATGTAATGTGTGTGTGTGGGGGGCGGGGTGCAGTGTGTTTTTAGGATATCTAATAGGGGTACAACTTGACCTTAGGGCAATGTATGCTTGTCGGAAAAAGTGGGTTTTGAGAGAATGTTTAAAGATATCAAAGGTTGGAGAGTGTGATTGATTGAGTTGTGGAAGGGCATTCCAGAGGGGTGAAGCACATGCAAAATCTTGTATACGCGAATGCAAGGAGATAATTCTAAAGGAGGACAAAAGGTCATGTGCAGATCTGACATTGTGATTGAGTTGGTATCTGGAAACGAGTGAGGAGATGTACAGGGGATAGAGATTGTGGAGAGCTTTGTAGGTTAGGGTTGAGAGTTTTAACTGGGTCGTCTGGCTAACTGGAAGCTAAAGAAGAGCTTGACAGAGAGAAGCAGCAGAGGAAGAGTGAGGAGAAAGGTGAATGAGACGAGCAGCCGAGTTCAGTACAGATTGGAGAAAATATAGCTTCTGATTGGCTGCCACATGTTTGAGTCTTGAACAGTGTGGCTACTCTGTACATGAACCCTGATTCCAGAACTAGGTTTAGATGTTAATAATGCATAATACAAACATTTGTATAGCACTTTTCTCCTGTCGGACTCAAAGTGCTCGAGAGCTGCAGCTACTGGGACGCACTCAAGAGGCCACCCTGCAGTGTTAGGGAGTCTTGCCTTAAACTCCTTACTGAATAAGTACTGACCCTAGCCAGGATTCGAACCCTGGCTAAATAGGATGGCAGTTGACGTGACTGTGGTAAATTCACATTAAATACTCCCACCTCCACCCACGTTTAGCTAAATATTATCCCCAGGCCTGGTCACTAGGCTCAAGGTTAGACACGAAGAGGACAACATCCAGACACACGGATTACATTATTATGTAGAATACAGTAGAATCTCGTTATAGTAAACTCAACACAGAACATTTATATTGCGCTTTTCTCCTGGCGACTCAAAGCGCCAGAGATGCAGCCACTAGGGAGTGCTTTATAGGCAGTAGCAGAGTTAGGGAGTCTTGCCCTACGGAATAAGTCCTGGCTTACTGAACAAGAAGATAGGATATTCAAACCCTGGTCTGATGTGGCAGAGCCCTTAACCAGTACACTTTCCAGCCACTGCTGTCCTCAGATCCCAGCAAATGCGTCTGTATAAATATGCAATGTATGACCAATTCTGATAAAGTAAACTACTTTTTCTGGTCCCTTGGAGTTTACTGTACTATTAATTTACAGCACTCAAGTGATTTGTGGACCTTTTAGGTGCGTACACATGCACGACAGCAGCCAACGACGGGTCCGTCGGCACCTCCCGCTGGGCGGTATTTCAGCAGACTGTAGTGCGTACACACGCACTACAGTCTGCTGAAATCCCGCCCAGCGGGAGGTGCTGACCGACCCTGTCGTTGGCTGCTGTCGTGCGTGTACACACGCACCTTTAGTGACACTTGATAGATCCACTCTAGAACACTATGTTCTGTTGGATTGCAGAAGTCTTGTGCATGCAGTCACCATTGTGATGGTAGCTATATTTGAGTAATTCAACTTTTTTTTACCCTAGCTGTGGAGTCTTAGGAGGTAAAGTCCCTGATAGGCTTCCATGTTCAAAGCTAAACTATTGCCTGCCATGGCCATACTGGTCAATCAGTGGCTTTGCACAATTGAAGGTAAAGAGGCGCCCTGGTTGAAATAAAAGCATCTAAAAACAGCTTAAAATCGAGGAAATAATATGCGGTGGCTTACCTCAATAACGAAATCCTTGTATATGACAAAAGATTTTTATTTAGCACAGGCAACGCGTTTCGCGGGTCCAAGCCCGCTTCATCAGGCCAATAAAAGTGCCTACAATAGTGAAAGAGCTCCTCAGTATAACTGTATCGACAGCGTTATAGGTTAATACAATGAATACTTATGCATTATACATTTATATCCTAATAGTATACATACCATTATGGTTAAATGAAAAACGATCAAATGATTCGATAGATCCATCAATCAGAAAAACGATTTTTCAAAAAAGTAAATATTTTTTTTTTCCTGCAAGGTGCTGAGACACCCCCACTACACTACAATCAGTGGCTTGTTTCTTATGATGATGCCAATCAGTCTTTAAGGTGGCCATACACTCGTTAGATTAGCAGCAGATCGGTCATCAGTAGATTTTCTGATCTATCTGATGTGTTTAAAAACATTTTTTTACTAGGAACAGATTTCCAATAGATTTCAGAATAAAATCTATTGAAAATCGATCTGATGGCATTTTGTTGCCATCAGATTTCCATTAGGTCCAATGCAAATTGATAAGCCAAATTTTTCCAACATGTTAGGTCGAAAAAATCGGCTGAGTGTATGGCCCCTTTATTTTCCTCTCATGGCCCATTCCTAGGATTAGAAACATTCTAGGTCTTTTTAGTGCCATATTGGCCGAGGAACAGATTGAAGGGAGGTGATTGCACCACATATCCCTAAATGCCCGATGATTTGTGCTGTAGTTTTTATGAACATCATTGTTTAGTTAGGGCTTATGAACTAGATGACCAATGTTTGACAAATTTTTATCTTAAATCCAGAGAGCACTACCCTTTATACCAGGGGTGCCCACACTTTTTCGGCTTGCGAGCTACTTTAAAATTTGCTGAGTCCAGGAGATCTACCAGCATTTAGGTAGCTGGGTATAGGTGCCTGAAATATAGATAGCTAGGTGTATCGGCCTTCGGTATAGGCAGCCAGGTATAGTATAGTATAGTTAGGTATAGGTTCCTTCAGTACAGATAGCTAGGTGTAGGGGCCTTCAGTATAGTTAGCTAGGTATAGTGTAGTTAGGTGTAGGTGCCTTCAGTATAGTTAGACAGGTATAGAGTAGTTAGGTGTAGGGGCCTTCAGTATAGTTAGCCAGGTATAGTGTAGTTAGGTGTAGGTGCCTTCAGTGTAGTTAGGTGTAGGTGCCTTCAGTGTAGTTAGGTGTAGGTGCCTTCAGTGTAGTTAGGTGTAGGTGCCTTCAGTATAGTTAGCCAGGTATAGTGTAGTTAGGTGTGGGTGCCTTCAGTATAGTTAGCCAGGTATAGTGTAGTTAGGTGTAGGGACCTTCAGTATAGTGAGCCAGGTATAGTGCAGTTAGGTGTGGGTGCCTTCAGGATAGTGAGCCAGGTATAGTGTAGTTAGGTGTGGGTGCCTTCAGGATAGTTAGCCAGGTATAGTGTAGTTAGGCGTAGGTGCCTTCAGGATAGTTAGCCAGGTATAGTGCAGTTAGGCGTAGGTGCTTTCAGTATAGTTAGCCAGGTATAGTGTAGTTAGGTGTGGGTGCCTTCAGTATAGTTAGCCAGGTATAGTGTAGTTAGGTGTGGGTGCCTTCAGTATAGTTAGCCAGGTATAGTGTAGTTAGGTGTGGGTGCCTTCAGTATAGTTAGCCAGGTATAGTGTAGTTAGGTGTGGGTGCCTTCAGTATAGTTAGCCAGGTATAGTGTAGTTAGGTGTGGGTGCCTTCAGTATAGTTAGCCAGGTATGGTGTAGTTAGGTGTGGGTGCCTTCAGTATAGTTAGCCAGGTATAGTGTAGATAGGTATAGGGGCCTTCAGTATAGTTAGCCAGGTATAGTGTAGTTAGGTTTAGGGGCCTTCAGTATAGTTAGCCAGGTATAGTGTAGTTAGGTGTGGGTGCCTTCAGTATAGTTAGCCAGGTATAGTGTAGTTAGGTGTGGGTGCCACTTACCTCCCTCCAGTTCCAGCGGCGGTGTCTGGGGCTCCCCCTGGTCTCCCCTCCTTCGGCCGCGCTGGCTAGAGTGCAGATGCGCGAATGAATGAACGTCGCGGCGTCCTCTCCCGCTATACCACCTCTCTCCTCTCGGCCTCTTCCGATTGGCCAGCAGCAGAATTTGATAGCTGCCGGCCGCAAAGTTTAACATGACTCGGTCGCGATCGACCTATTGGGCACCCCTGCTTTATACCTTCTTGCAAGTAGTGGGCATTTTAACAACTAGTGGCATAATTTGCACAGTGTGCTGTGTCAAGCTCTACAAAAATGTCCTATATAAATGTATACTAATAATAATGCTGGTTTCTAGGTTGTAAGGGTTGGTCAGAGGATTGTTCTGATTCACACCCTTGGAAGGAATATCCATATTGGGGATGTCTGGCGCTCTTTCAGCCAGTAGTCAAGATGGTAGCTTTCATATCTCTCAATTCACAAATTAGATCTGTTGACTTGTATCTGAGTAATTTCAGTTTGAAAGGTCACCGTTCCTGAGATGAACTGATGGAGGTTCAGTGCCTGCACAGCTGTTAAAGGGGCACTATGGGGAAAAATTGTAAAATTTAAAATATATGCAAACGTAGACAAACAAGTAGTTTTTTTTCCAGAGTAAAATGAGCCATAATTACTTTTCTCCTATGTTGATGTCACTTACAGTAGGTAGTAGAAATCTGACAGAAGAAACAGGTTTTGGACTAGTCCATCTCTTCATAGGGGATTCTCAGCAAGGCTTTTATTCTTTATAAAGATATTCCCTAAAAATGATTTAAACAATGGTGCTGGCCAGCTTCCCTGCTCGCTACAGTTGTTTGGCCGTTGGACAGAGCAACTGCCATTCACTAAGTGCTTTTGAGAATAAATAAATCCCTGAGAATCCCCCCATGAAGAGATGGACTAGTTCAAAACCTGTCGCTTCGGTCAGATTTCTACTACCTACTGTAAGTGACAGCAACATAGGAGAAATGTAATTTATGGCTCATATTACTCTGGGAAAAAAACTTATTTGTTGACGTTTGCACATTTTAAATTTACAATTTTCTCGCTATAGTGCCCCTTTAAGTGCATTGAGTAATGCAGTACTGGAGCGGGGTAACAATTCTATTGAATTTCATATCTCTGTAGAGGCAATTATATACAAGTAATTTCTTACCATATAGGGCTGGTATTTACCCAATCTCTGGCTAGCGTTTGATCCAATTTTTCTTGTCATTTTCATGTTAGACTTTGTGCATATGTTGATAGTAAATGCTGAATGTTTCAATGAATAACAAGGGTGTATTTTCCCACCCACAGCTCGCAAATGGCACAGAAATGGCATTAAGAAGCCCCGATCTCAGCGATACGAGTCCCTCAAGGGGGTAAGTACACACTTGTGTGCGGCCTGGTGTTATCACTGTGAGGCCCTACATTCTTCTGTGGAGGTAATTTGGAGTATGAGCAGTTCCGAAAGAGGTTTAGTCTTCTAATTGAAAGGTGCTCATACACGTTGATTTTTTTTTTTTTTTTTTTTTTTACCACTTGACTCCGTCCAGATTCAAATTATTTAGACTAAAACAGTTTGAAAATAATCAGACAGGATTGAAATTTTTTGTCAATCAGGGTGGGGCGAGAGCATTGGTAGACCACTAACCCATATCATTGCTTTGCATCATTGCATCGTTTTTGGTTGGGGGGGGGGGGGGTTATAGATTCCCTTCTGGAATCTATAGGAAATTGATGTGCAGTGTGAGGGGGAAATCTGTGTATGGCCAGCTTTAGTGTTCTTCTCAGCTTATTTTTCCACAATAAGGTAAAGAAACCAGGAGCAGCTCACTAGTACCATCTAAAACTCCAAAACTTTAATCCAAAAATCTTCTTAGAAAAACAGCAGCAATAAAAGTAGGTATAAATTACTTATCATTCCATACGGTTCAGCATACAGTGAAAGGTCAGAGGGAGGTGCGGAGGAATCGCGCTCCACGATTGTTTCGAAACCTACCTATACCTACTTTTATTGCTGCTGTTTTTTGTAAGAAGATTTTGGGATTAAAGTTTTAGAGTTTTATATACTAGTGAGCTGCTCCTGGTTTCTTTACCTTATTGTGGAATAATGATTGTATCTGTTTCTTACTGGATGTTGCACCACTTGGAAGATAGTACTACTGAGTAACAGGCAGCATTCTGGTGTGCACTCTGTCTTCACATCTCTTGGATATAGTTCTTCCCAGCTTAGATGTGAGATGCCTGTGAGAGGCCTGCATCAGGTCCGGTCCACAAGGTTTTGGTACCCATATTGATTCTAATCGGGTAGCAGATCAGGTAGTGAAAGCAAGCATAAGGCAAATGTGTGCTTTTTGCTTTCCAGAATATGTGATGACTGCTCGACCGGAATACTTACTTGCTGAATTGTTTGCTGCTGCTGCTCATCTTTAGTAGCAGCAGACTCCTTCCTGCTCTCCGGTGTTTGTGACCCTGGACTCTGTATCTACTCCTTCTGATAGTGCTGCAGCACATAGCTACAGCAGCAGAAGTGTCGCCCTGGTCCTCCATTCACAATACCATGTGTGGTCAAGGCATTTGTAAGGAAAATTCACCAACAGCGGTTATTACTGTTTACCACTTTCACCCAAAAATTTCAGAGTGCTTGTAAAGGTCAGTAAAATAGTACAGTAAGATGGCGGTAATAATGGAAAAAAGGTTTTTAAACATTCATTAAAAAAGTGTGTTAAGTGCATAAAATTTAATTTTCTGTGGAAATGTCCAGCAAACACAGCTCAAAAGGCTCTAGACTACAAGTAATTAGATGTGAAATGAAAAATCCAGGGCTGTGGAGTCGGTCCAAAAATCCACCGACTCCGACTCCTCGGTTTAGGATTCCACCGACTCTGACTCCTCTAATTTGCATATTCCAATTTTGTTGATTAAAAGTATGTAACGTGAAATTCGTCTCTTAACTGCCAACGCTTAGGAATTTTACAAGACAACTGAAGTGAGGATATGTAGACTGCCATATGTATTCCCTTTAGACTAAAACTAGTCCTTGGTAAGAGTACTTGTAAAAGGTACAAACCGGAACAAATAACATCTATCAGGCCCTAGGCAATATAAGTGTGGGTACATGTAAGAATGATGTGCAGGTACTCTGCAGGGTAATGAGGAGATTGTAAACAGACAACACCTCTGTGTTCAATGTGCACAGCATTCTCAGTGGATTCCCTGCAGCTCTGTGGGGAGTGCATATGTAGAGTATAGTACTACTGTGTAACAAAGTAAACCTGAGACAGATGAAATTAAAGTTTTATACATACCTGGGGCTTCCTCCAGCCACCTTCAGGATAATCAGTCCCTCGTTGTCCTCCTCCACCACCTGGATCTTCTGCTATGAGTCCAGGTACTTGAGCCAGTCGGGCGTAGTGCGCATGCACACACTCCGCCGCTAGGAGCATACTACACCTGTATTGCGCAGGTGCAGAATGTTCCTGGCTGTGGGAGCGGCATGCGGCCGGACAGCGCTGACTGGCTGAATTACCAGGACTCATAGCAGAAGATCCGGGTGGTGGAGGACAGCGAGGGACTGATTAGCCTGAAGGGGGCTGGAGGAAGCCCCAGGTATGTATAAAACTTTACTTTTCTTCCGTCTCAGTTACCCTTTAATTTGTAGTCACCAAACCAAATTTTAACATATCAAATTATTTGATTTCATCAGCAAAGGGAGTGCATACATTCGCATAAATCCGCATCAATGCAGAATTATTTCCATCTCGTTGACCATCTCTATTAGTGACACAGCTACACATCAGGCTTTATTCTTACAGCATAGATGTTATTTAGTA
This sequence comes from Hyperolius riggenbachi, assembly GCF_040937935.1. Taxonomy (NCBI): domain Eukaryota; kingdom Metazoa; phylum Chordata; class Amphibia; order Anura; family Hyperoliidae; genus Hyperolius; species Hyperolius riggenbachi. The sequence goes on from NC_090654.1 coordinate 86,361,114, forward strand.
TATATAAGAGATTCCTGTGTACATATTATATATACAGTCACAATCAGATATGTATATCTGACCTTAAAGGGACTCCGAGCAGTGCAGAAAGTATGGAAAGATGCATATCATTTTAAAGCTCTTTCTCCTCTTTCCAATGATATATAAACCGCCGCCCTGCGCCTTTTAGTTTTCGCTATTTTCGCGATTGAAATTGCCGTGGCCGCGATTTCAATCGCGAAAATAAAGAAAACTAAAAGGCGTAGAGCGACGATTTTGGTGTCCCAAGAAAGAGGAGAAAGAGAGCTTTAAAATGATATCCATCTTTCCATAGTTACTTGTATTACACAGGACGACACTTTCCCCAGTGTCAGCAGCTCCATTCAGCAGAAAAAGTCGGCCTGTGTAATACAATGTAACTATGGAAAGATGGATATCATTTTAAAGCTCTCTTTCTCCTCTTTCTGGCGACACCTAAATCGTCGCCCTACGCCTTTTAGTTTTATTTATTTTCGCGATTGAAATTGCGGCCGCGGCAATTTCAATCGCGAAAATAGCGAAAACTAAAAGGCGTAGGGCAGCGGTTTATATATCATTGGAAAGAGGAGAAAGAGAGCTTTAAAATGATATGCATCTTTCCATAGTTTCTGCACTGCTCGGAGTCCCTTTAAAGCGGGATTGTCATCATAAAAATCAAATTTCAACAGCAACTGGTCTGAGTGTATTAAGTGATAAAGATGCTAATCCTGCATTCAAAACTTTCAAAACGTTTTCTGCTGTTATGATTTGGAGTTATCACATACTTTAGGAGCTCTGGCTCTTTAGTAGTCGGTGCCAAAGCATTGCATGCTGGGGGTTCTTTTTATCTATAATATATTCCTCCTCTTCCCTTTATTTCCCTGCCTGCTTCCTATCTGAAACCTAATCCCCTAATCACTTGTGTTTACAAGCAAGGCTGAGGTGACTCAGCGATTGGAGGAGACAAGAAAAAAAATAAAGGGCAGAAATGACATCACGAGTTAGCCTTAACTGTGGGCAAAAGACATGGCCCCCACCAGGAACAGAATTCTTGTCATTTACTATATAACATTCACTGAAATCAAAACGTGGACATTATAATACATGTGTTATGTAAGTAGATCAAGTATTTATCTACTTATATATGCTGATCCTACTGCTTTAAAATTACGAGGACTGCTTTATTGAAGCAGCACAAGTAACTAATTTTGATATACACATTATTTTTAATGACTATTATCTGAGAAATAGAACATTTTATCATATTTTCTATTTTAATTACAGTTACAAATTCATTAGGAGTCGGAGTCGGTGCATTTTTTTCCCGACTCCGACTCCAGGCACCCAAAATTGCCCGACTCCACGACCCTGACTCCAAAGCCCTGGAAAAATCGCACCTAGTATTTACAGGTGGTAAAAAAAAAAAATCTGTAAGGATGAAACCATGCATTCTTTCATTATGGCTTTCATTTTTTGCAGAATTTAAAGTGAACCAGAGACAAAGCACCCTCGTGTATTTTACCATGTATATCAGTGGGGACATTAGAGAAAACATCTACCCTGCTCTGTTTCATTCTTCACTGTTCAGCCTGCTTCTTATCAACCTTGATAAAATCCCTGACTGAGCATTCAGTCTGGCTTTGCTCAGGCATCATTATAGCTGAGTCTGTCTTCTCTGATGTCTTTTCAAAACCCAAGCCTGCCCCCTTGTGGCTCTGCTCAGCTGAGTCATTGTAGCAAAGCCAGACTGAATGCTTAGTCAGTGATTTTATCAGGTCTGATGAGAAACAAGCTGTGCAGTGCAGAATGAAACAAAAAGCATGGTAGGTGTTCTCTCTAATGTTCCCACTGATTTATATGGTAAAATACATGAGGGTGATTCGTCTCTAAAATAACTTTTTTTTTTTTTTTTTTTTTTCCCCACAAATGGTAATTTCAGGTGTGAATGTGAACATGATCATAATTCATTCAGTAATTATATGACATTTGGTTACCGAATGTGGAAACTCATTGTGAATGGAGTCCAGTGCATGCTGGGAGAGGTAGATTTAATATATTAATGTGACTACATCTCCTGGCCTAGTGTGTTACATATTTTGCTATAGTGCCTCTTTAATTGGTCAATGGCTTCTAGCGTGTATAATAAAAAGTCGGCGATCAAGTACTGTTTTTTTCAGCAATCTGGTGTGCCCATGGTCCAGGAGCATTTTATAGAGGACTTCCCTCAATTGTTGTCCCTTTCTGTCCCCTGTGTCTCCCCCACTCCCCGTGTCCTTCTGCGCTCCCCCTGAATAAACAGACAGCAGCATCAGCAAGGCTCATCTAATCAAACAGAGCCTGTGGCATTCAAAGACCTCTCCTCTCCCTCACAGCTCCCCTAGTGCCGGCTTCTGCTGATCGCGTCAGGGAGAGGTCTCTGATCACCGCAGGCTCCAGTGGATGGGGTGAGCCGTGCTGCCGCTGCTTTCTATTTGTTCAGGGGGACAATACAGGAAGTCCCCATTGCGGTGTGTCTGCTGTTCATATTGGCGGGTGTTTGTAAGTCAGGGACTCCCTGTATTTGGCATGTAAGATGCAGTTTTTCTTTTCATGCAGTTTTTCACTTCCTTTTTGGGGGACAAAACGTGCATCTTATATGCAGAAAAATATGGTAACTAAGCAGTTTCTCTCCAGTGCTCATGACAATTTCTTTCTTTTTTCCCATCTACAAATCTATATCTGGTTTATCTTTTCTCAGTTTCAGTGCAGCCACTATGACTATATTCCAGAGAGTTTCTGTGATGTGACACTGGCTTCTTTTCTTTTTTCAGGTTGATCCTAAGTTCATGAGGAACATGAGGTTTGCCAAGAAACACAACAAGAAAGGAATGAAAAAGATGATAGCCAACAATGCAAAGAGCTCAAAATGATTCCGCTGTTTCTGTCCAATCTGTTGAATAAAACACTTGTTGTTAATTGATTCTGGCATTTGGTTATTTGGGCTTATGAAGTATGGAAACAGAGTTGTCTTAACCATTTATGCCTCCTGGACGTAGTACCTACGTCCAGGAGGCCACGTGCGCTCCCGCGGCCGATCGTGCACGCGCACTCCCGGCCGTGGATTCGGTAGCCCAGGAATCAATGTATCGGGCTATGGTGCCCGATCACTGATTCCTTTCCCCCGCTGAAAAAGCGACAGCTTCTCTCGGAAGCTACGCTTTTTCTGAAACTCTGTCCCTCTAAGCGTACATTGTACGCTTAGAGTGACGTCATGTAAACAAACTCAAGATTGCCATCTTGTGGCCAAAAAGTAAAACTACAAGTAACAGTAAAAATACATTGCAATACACAAATATTTCCCCAAATAAAGCACTATTTATATCCCACCCTCCCAAAAATGGCCACATAAAATGTTTAATAAACAAAAAACATTACTATTAAAAAAAACAAAAAACACATAAATATTTACCTAAGGGTCTAAACTTTTTAAATATCTATGTAAAGATGAAATATTTCTCTCTATTTTTTTTTTTTTTATAAGCTTGTAAATAGTGATGGATGCAAAACGGAAAAAATGCTCTTATTTCCAAATAAAATATTGTCGCGATGCATTGTGATAGGGACATAATTTAAACGGTGAAATAACCGTGACATATGGGCAAATACAATACGTGGGATTTAATTATGGAGGCATGTATTATTTTTAAACTATAATGGCCGAAAACGGACAAATAATGAATTTTTTCATTTTTTTTCTTATTCTTACTGTTAAAATGCATTTACAGTAAGGTAGCTCTTAGCAAAATGTACCCCCCAAAGAAAGCCTAATTGGTGGCGGAAAAAACAAGATATAGATCAGTTCATTGTGATAAGTAGTGATGAAGTTATAGGCTAATGAATGGGAGGTGAACATTGCTCGGATGCATAAAGTGAAAACGACTGAAGGCTGAACTGGTTGAAAGAGGAACTGTAGCAAAATGGGAAAAAAATAAAGAAATCCATACACTGCACGGTGGCACGTTAAAAAAAAAAAAAATAGAAGAGATCCAAGACATACTGGTTGGAAACGGTTGCTGTTTCCTACACTGCAATAAGGCTCCCACAGTGTGATGTCAGCACCTAGGTCCTGACATCACACTGTGGGATTGGTTTCACCAAAATATAAGCCATACACAACCCCCTAGTGATCTATTCATGAAAAGGTAAAGATTTCTTATGGGAAAGGGGGTATCGGCTACTGACTGGGATAACATTCAATCCTTGGTTACAGTTCTTTTAAGGTTCATCACCATTCATCTTTTGGGTAGATTCACACAAGCATCTGAAAAATGTAACCCTGTGTAACACTATCAATGTTTCCCTTCTTGAGTCTGACTACAATTCTGGTAACATTTGATGAGATGAGCCTGGCATTCGTTTGGCATTGTAAAAAAGGTTGCAAAAGATGTGGCCTCCAAAGGATCATAAGATGATGCTCCAGTGCAGGTCTATCACAGTGGTCACGCCCAGGAAATGGCTGGAACACATTGCTTAATGCAGGTCTATCACAGTGGTCACGCCCAGGGAATGGCTGGAACACATTGCTTAATGCAGGTCTATCACAGTGGTCACGCCCAGGGAATGGCTGGAACACATTGCATGCTGTGTCCACCAAATGCAACACCATTTGAACTTTAGGCTCTGCAGCATTTGATTGGTATATTAATAGGCTCAGTCAACACTATACCAGATTCGTGCTTTGCATGGTGCTAGCGGATGCACTGTTAACGTTCATAGCACAAAACAGATTGTCTTCATTGTCTGTTGCATCAGACCTGCCATATATCGCATTCTTTTATGACATCAAACTTTCATCCAGTGTATTTCTCTTGCGTTGCACAGCCCTGTGTTCCCGCTCACTGCCGTGGAGACAGCACATCTCTAAACGGCATAGATGAACGAACCCTATACATAACATGGGATTGGTCAACATTCTGATGCAGAAAATGACCAGTTTTATCACTTGCGTGTGATCTGGAGCGTAAGCTGCATAAACATTTTCATTAACTTGGAATTATTTGCTTCTCGTTGGCTACCCTAGTCAGGAGAGGCAAATTTTGTTTTAGGCCTGGAACCCACTACAAATTGTTACCGCAATCGCTAGCGTTTTGTAAGCGATTTCATGAGCATTTGCTGGGTTTTTTTTTTTTTTTCTTTTGGTAGCGATTTTAAAAAGTTTAAGCTTTTTGCCAGCGATTGTGTAGCGATTTGTGATTTTAATTCTGATTTGGTCCTTTCAATTAATTTTCATTTTTGTTTAGTGTGCAGTAATTTAAAAACGCTAAACAAAATTTCTAAAGATAAGAGCTACAGATGGATGATCATACAGTTACAATACAATATTTTGCAATGATCGTTAAATGTTAAAAATAAAATTAAAAAACGATTATTAAATGCAGTCCTAAATCCCAATAGGCAGCAAGATCAAATCCTGCAACCTATATTGTTGAAAGTCCAAAAACGCTAGCAAATCACCCTTGTAGGTTTTCATGAGCGATTACACCAGCGTTTATATACTTAAAGAGAACCAGAGAAGACCTGAATGAAAGGTTTTATACATACCTGGGGCTTCCTCCAGCCCCATACGCACGGATCGCTCCCACGCCGCCGTCCTCTGCTGCCTGTATGCGCCGGTACCGGGTCCCACAGTTTCGGCCAGTCGGCGTCATCACGTGGCCAATTGTCCGCATCACAGGGGCTCCCTCCATACCCTTACGCATGCGACTCCATACTGCGCAGCCGCATGCGTAAGGGTATGCCGGGAACCCCTGTGCATGCGGACAATTGGCCGCGTCTGCCGGAAGTGACGGGACCCGGTACCGCAGATACAGGAAGCGGAGGGTGGCGGCGTGGGAGCGATCCAGGCTTCTGGGGCTGGAGGAAGCCCCAGGTATGTATGAAACCTTTTCCTATTTTAGGTTTTGATTCCTCTCTGGTTCCCTTTAACATTGCAGAAACGCTAACGCTCAAAAATGCATGTCCTGCGTTCGTAATTGCTCCAGTGGAAATCGCTAGTGTTTTGAAAACCTCCCTAAACACTCAAACGCTATATAGAGGTTTCCAGCCCTCAAAGTGGACCTGGACTCAGACTTCCTCTCTGCTCTAAAAGAGACACAACAGCATAATAACCTTTAAACAAAAAACATTTGTTACAGCTCATGCAAGTCCTAAAATAAATCTGCACAGTTTCTACTTCCTGATTCATGGAAACAGAAATATTGTTTACAGCCTGTGCTTTAAAACAAGCTCATCTGCCATAGGCAGTCATGTGACACGGGAGGATCACATTACAAGTTGAGATTAGACACAAATGAGGGGGGATTAGACAGCCTAAACTCTTTGAATACATACAGGGTGCATTTCTCTGTTTTCCTTCTGTCCTGTGCAAGAGCTCGGGTCCACTTTAAGTTTGTAAGTATATTGAAACTGGACTTATCAAAATCATCTGCAATTGCATTTGATTTGTTCAGTTTCAATCCATACCAATTGCTAGTGTAGGTTTACGAATTCGGCAAAGCCGATTCAAAATAAGTCTCCCAACTGCCTCTCTTCTACTGACCCCACCCACTGGGAGCAGATTTGTTGTACTCCACCTCTCATCTCTTCTCCCTTTCCATAGCAATATACATATCACCAACATCTAGGCTAGTGAAGTGTCTGTAAAGTACACATTCCCAAACTGGGGCGACAGTCCTTGTACGTGACAATTAAAGGACCACAACCACGAAACATTACATTTTGAAACACCCCCACAGTAGTTATACAGAATATTCAGTGTCATTTATTTCAATCTCTACCATGGCCCTTTTAAGAGAACCTGAGGTGGTTCTAAGAATCAGCACACAGAGGCTGGGTCTGCTTATATTGCCCAGCCTCTGTTGCTATCTCAATCCTCCCCTAAGTTCCCCCTGCACTCTGCTATGCTTTCATAAATCACAGCCGTGCTGTCGATGCACAGCGGGCTGTGTTTACCTATGTAGTGTCACTCTCGCCACTCCCCCGCCTCCTGCATAGCTTCGGTCCCCACCCGTGTCCCTTCCCTCCAATGGGAGGGGAGGGATGCGGGCGGGGACTGAAGCTATGCAGGAGGCGGGGGGAGCGGTGAGACTAACACTACATAGGTAAACACAGCCCGCTGCGTATCGACAGCGTGGCTGTGATCTATGGGGGCATAGCAGAGCACAGGGGGAACTTAGGGGGATTGAGATCGCAACAGAGGCTGGGCAATATAAGCAGACCCAGCCTCTGTGTGCCGATTTCATTCTTAGAAACCACATCGGGTTCTCTTTAACCTTCCTGGCGGTAACCCCGCGGTAACGTAGTTCGGGGTAAGCCGCGCAGGAGTTTTTCTCAGGCCCTGCTGGGCCGATTTGAATAATTTTTTTTTTTTTTTGCTGAACGCAGCTAGCACTTTGATCGCCGCCGCCCCGCGCTCGATCGCCGCTATCCGCGTCGCAAGACAGCCCCCCCCCCCAGACCCCTGCGCTGCCTGGCCTATCAGCGCCAGGCAGCGGCAAGGGGTGGATCGGGACTCCCTTAGACGTCATCCCGCCCCGTCGCCATGGCTGTGCAATGTGATACCTGAACTACTCACGTGCTGACAAGGTCCCCGCACAGCCTGCACGTCATTACAAGCAGGAAGCTCAGCGGTGATGGAATAGGCTGAACAGGGGAGAGTAGCTCAGGTATCGCATTGCACAGCCATGTCTGTGCTGTGCTGAGAGCTGTCTCACTGAATTCTTGCAGGGCAGAGGGTGGGGGCTGCAGGGGACCATGGTAGCACGAGAATTTATGGCAGTTGGGAAGACTGGGGCCGAGGTGAAAAAAAAAAAAAGATTATATCATCAGTTGCTTAGTTTATTTACAACCACTGACAAGGCTTCCCCTATGATGGGTTTATAGATACAGAAGTCCATCAGCGGGAGTGCAGGGACTGACGTATACAGCGCCATATGGATCTTTAAAGGGCCATGCTAGAGATTGAAATAAATGACACTAAATATTCTGTATGACTGATAAATACTGTGTGGGTGTTTCAAAATGGTATGTTTAGTGGTTGTGGTCCTTTAAAGGGAACCTAAACTGAGAAGGATATAGATTTTTCCTTTTAAAATAATACCAGTTGCCTGACTCTCCTGCTGATCCTGTGTCTCTAATACTGTTAGCCACAGCCCCTCAAGCATACAGATCAGGTGCTCTGACTGAAGTCAGACTGGATTAGCTGCACGCTGGTTTCAGGTGTGTGATTCAGCTACTACTGCACCAAAGAGATCAGCAGGACTACCAAGCAACTGGTATTTTTAAAAAGGAAACATCCATATCCCTCTCAGTTTAGGTTCCCTTTAACCTTACATAATATCAAGTGCATTCTGTACACACCACACTGCTGTATTTCAACTGCACAGTTCTGTTTTTGTAGCATGCACAGAGTCTCTCTTAAGCTCTTATCTCTTGCATTCAGAGATAAGAGAACAATCTTAGCAGCCTGGAGAGCTCAGTGCTGCTCATCTCTGTGACTGTCGAGTCTGCATGAGGAAATTAAACTAACATGATTAAACCCTTTCAGGCACTTTTTCTTAAAGACAACCCGAGGTGGGTTCTGACAATGCTATCAGCATACAGAGGCTGGGTCTGCTTATACTGCTAGTTTCCCTCCTCTTATTTCCCCCTATTCCCTTTAGACTGTAAGCTCGCAAGGGCAGGGCTCTCTCCCCCTTTTGTGTCTTGGAAATCATTGTACATTTTATTCATCAAGTTACTTTTATCACTGTCATTACCACTTCTGTATTGTGTATGATTTTTTGTATTTTGTCACTAGATATGTATCTTGTATATTAGTGTACACCATTGTCTATTATGTACCCCATGTTTGTTTCTTACTTTGTACAGCACCACGGAATATGTTGGCGCTTTATAAATCAATAATAATAATCATACTGCCCAGCCTCTGTTGCTATCTCGATTCCCCCTAAGTTCTCCCTGCGCTCTGCTATGCCCCCATAAATCATTAGCCGAGCTAGCGACACAGCATGTCGCAGCCGGCTATTTACATCTGCAGCTGTCAGTCTCGGCACTCCCCCGCCTCCTCCATAGCTCCGGTCCCCACCCGCATTCCCTCCCTCCCCCGCTGATTGGAGGGAAGGGACGCGGGTGGGGACCGGAGCTATGAAGGAGGCGGGGGAGTGCCAAGACTGACAGCTGCAGATGTAAATAGCCGGCTGGGACACTCTGTGTGTCGACAGCTCGGCTGATGATTTATGGGGCAAAGCAGAGCGCAGGGGGAACTTAGGGGGGATCGAGATAGCAACAGAGGCTGGGCAGTATAAGCAGACCCAGCCTCTGTATGCTGATAGCATTGTCAGAACCCGAGGTGGGTTCTCTTTAAATCAAGAATTTGTGCATGGTATTTAAAATAGCGTGACCAGTCTGTTGGAGCAGATGGGAAATTTGGACTGTTTAGCTTTAAAACTTTACATTTGTCTCAGAAGAGCTACTACAATTTGTCTGTTATTTGATAATAAAAGATGTCTTTAATTTGAATAACAAGGAGAGTGAGTAGAAGAAATGTTTCTACACTGCAGAGAACAAAGACCACCTATCGATCTGAGTTCTACTGATCCTTTTCCAAGTTTCAGGGAAAACATGTGATCTGCCTCTGGTAAATGACCCTCTTTTGCAACAGTTTGAGCCATTTTTAGGCTTTTGTTTCTCTACAAAGTTATCTATTAATCCAGATGCTAGTTGTCAGTAAATGCTCTGTGGCTGGGAACTTATCTAGTTTTCAAAATGGCTTTTGGCAAGTGGATTGATATCGCTGCCGTGCTCCTTGTGCTGTGCAGCCTGGGGGCAAACCATGGTGCCCAGGTGAGTAACACATTTATTATTTAGTATTCATATAACGCCAGCATCTTATGCAGCGAATTGAAGTATATAGTCTTGACACTAGCTGTACCTCACAGGGGCTCAAAATCTAATCCCTACCATAGTCATATGTCCATTGGAGTCTATGGCCAATTTAGGGGAAGCCAATTAACTTATATGTATGTTTTTGGGACGTGGGAGGAAACCAAAATGCCCAGAGGAAACCCACACATACACAGAGATCATGATGGTGCTCTGGCTGGAAACCAAACCGGGACAAAGCACTGCAAGACGAGAGTGCTAACCCCTACGCCACTGTCCTGCAGCTTAGCACAGCTTTTTTTTTTTTTATAATTTATTTCAGTAATTCAACTAAAAAGGTGAAAAAAATATATGAATTAGGAACCCTTTGCAGGTGTTTTGGATTAATTAGCTGATTAGAGTTTAACACTTTGAGCCTAGAATAGTGAACATTTTCACAATATTCTAATGGTCTGAGATTCTGATTTTGGGGTTTTCAGAAGCTGTAAGCCATAATCATCAAAATTATAACAAAGGCTTTAACTTCTTGCCGACCGCCTAACGCCAATTGGCGTAAAGTCCTGAGGCCAGCTAATGCAGGAGATCGCGCGCAGGCTGTGCGCGCATCTCCTGCTTGGGGGGCGGAGCTCCGCTCCGCCCTGCCTTCAGTCTCCGAGCGGCAACTGTTAGCGTGATCGTCATCTATTTACGTGTACAGCGCTGCGATCGGCAGCAGCGATGTACTGGGGACAAGAGAGCGATCGGCTCTCATAGGCAGAAGCCTATGACAGCCGATCGCCGTAATTTGCTGGCTGTGGGGAGGGAGGGAGGGAACACCTTTAAAGAAACAGTGTTTTTTGCTTAAAAAACACTAACAATAATATTTATTAAAAAAAAAAATAAACATGGGGGGAGTAATCAGACCCCACCAACAGAGAGCTCTGTTGGTGGGGAGAAAAAGGGAGGGGAATCACTTGTGTGCTGTGTTGTGCGGCCCTGCAGCTTTGCCTTAAAGCTGCAGTGGCACATTTTACTAAAAATGGCCTGGTCACTAGGGGGGTTTAGCACTGCAGTCCTCAAGAGGTTAAATATCTCGCTTTGCTTGAAATGAGTCAATTTCATATATTAGTTTCACCTTTTAAGATAAACTACTGAATTAAATGGACTTCTGCATGGTACAGTATTCTAATTTTTCAAGTTTTCACCTGTATGACAACAAATGTACAAAGCCGGGAACTCACATTCCATCAATACAATATACAATACCGTTAGTAAAGCGCTTTTCTTCCAGTAGGACTCAGTGTCTCAGATATGTCTCAGATTAATACAGGGGTTGTAGGTAGTCCATTGGCTGGACAGTGTACTAGATGTCCTAAAATATTATAAATCTTCCTTGTAAAGGAAAATGTAAAGGTAATTTTTTAACACATAAAATCACAAAATGTTTTATGCAGCATTTATATGTTTGGATTGAAAAAAAGATATGTGTCCATCAAGTTCAACCAGAAAATACAACACTAGCCTGCACCCTCACATATTCCTGTTGATCCAAAGGAAGGTGAAGAAGTTGAATAGTGTACTGGTTAAGGGCATGGGAGTCCAGGGTTTTAACATCCTTGGTGGTCGGGCTAAGCCGCCGCAGAGGATTTCTCAAGCCCTGGTGGGGCGATTTGCATAATTTTTTTTTCTGCTAGCACTTTGCTAGCTGCGTGTACAAACCAATCGCTGCCGCTCCGCGCCGCTACCCGCCGCTGTTTGCTCTGATCGCCGGAGGCGATCGGAAGGGGTGGGGGGATGCCGCTGCACAGCGGCTATCATGTAGCTAGTGCTAGGCTAGCTACATGATTTAAAAAAAAAAAAAAAGTGCAGCTCCGCCCCCTTGGCGATTTTATTGTAACACCAGGGGGGGGTTAATCCTGGATAGGGTCAGTACCTATTCAGTAAGGAGTTTAAGGGCCCATTCACACTAGAGCGTTTTGCTGGCGATTTCGACAAAACGCGCAAACGCTAGCGCTTTTTAAAGTGTTAGTGTTATAAAATCTTTTGGGCCCGTTCTTACTTGGGCAATTTGTGTCAATCGCCGGCGATTAATGCAAATCGCCAAACGCAAAAGCCTGCACCATTTTCAGGCAATTTCCCGGCAATCGCGTTTCAGTGCTATAGAAGCGCTAAACGCGATCTCGGAAAATTTGCCGCAGTGTCCAGTGATTTTTCCACGTGTAATCGCTGAAATATCACTCCCGCAAAACGCCGGCAGTTATCGCTGGCATTTTGCGCTTTTAAGTGTGAATGGGGCCTCAGGCAAGACTCCCTAACACTGCAGGGTGGCCTCTTCAGCTGGTCCCAGTGGCTGCAGCTCTTGAGCACTTTGAGTCCGACAGGAGAAAAGCGCTATACAAATGTTCGGATTATTATGAAGAACCCTTACGAGGCATGGTCCACTTGGTCCAAAAAGGGTAAAAAATTCCTTACCGATTTCAGATGGCAAGATGGCTCGAACTTCTGATTTTTGGTTCGCGAACCTCGAACGAGAACCTCCGCAAGTTAGGTTTGCGCGAAGTTTCGTGAACCACAATAGACTTCAATGGGGATGCGAACTTTGAAAACTAGAAACATTTATGCTGGCCACAAAAGTGATGGAAAAGATGTTTCAAGGGGTCTAACACCCGGAGGGGGGGGGGGGGGGGGCATGGCGGAGTGGGATACACGCCAAAAGTCCTGGGGAAAAATCTGAATTTGACGCACAGCAGCGTTTTAAGGGCAGAAATCACATTTTATTGCTAAAGTGTAGGCCTACATTGCTTTAAAACATCTTGCATGTGTATACATCAATCAGGGAGTGTAATTAGTGTACTGCTTCACACTGACAGGCCAAACTCACTGTGTAACGCACAGCAAACAGCTGTTTGTGTAGTGACAGCCGTGCTGGACTGGTGCGCACCATGGCCAGAGTGCAGGTGATGGCGGCTTTCCAGCCCATATGGTCGAGGCTGTGGCAGCTCAATGACAGAACAACAGTGACTGTTCAGCTGATCGAATTTCTGTCCACAATGAAGCAACAACCTTATTATCTTCCGAGACACTCATATAGCCGGCGGTCATTGCTTCATTATGATACGCAAGCCCCTTCACTGCGGCAAGGTAATGATCACGAAGTGAAATTGACACATGTACATGCCTTTTGTTTTGTTGTTGCAACTGCAGTGCAGCCAGAAAAATTAGGCAGGCATGTACACGCACCAGAAAAATTATTACAGCGGCCTTAAAAATTCAGGAATCCGTCTGGTGTCCTGGACCCTGTTGGTGGTGGTGGAGAAGGCAGTCAAGCGGCCTGCAGGCAGAAATGCTGTGTGGGGAGAGAGTCTTGGGGAAGGCAGCCAGTAACACGGCGTGCAGGCAGAGATGCTGTGTGTGGGGACTCACTTAGTCTTCGGGCGGGCAGTAGCCCTATGGGATCCATGCCTCATTCATTTTGATAAAGGTGAGGTACTGAACACTTTTGTGACCTAGGCGACTTCTCTTCTCAGTGACAATGCCTCCAGCTGCGCTGAAGGTCCTGTCTGACAGGACGCTTGAGAAAGGGCAAGACAGAAGTTGGATGGCAAATTGTGACAGCTCTGGCCACAGGTCAAGCCTGCGCACCCAGTAGTCCAAGGGTTCATCGCTGCTCACATTGTCTACATCCACACTTAAGGCCAGGTAGTCGGCTACCTGCCGGTCGAGACGTTGGTGGAGGGTGGATCCGAAAGGGCTAAGGCGAGGCTTTGGACTAAAGACTGTCCGCATGTCCAACATCACCATGAGAGCGCTAGAGTGTCCTGTCCTTGCCTGCAAGGACATGGGAGGAGGATTACTGGCAGTGGTAACTTTATTCCGTTGTGCTGTGACATCACCTTTAAACGCACTGTAAAGCATAGTTGCCAGCTTGTTCTGCATGTGCTGCATCCTTTCTGCCTTCAGGTGAGTTGGTAACATCTCAGCCACTTTGTGCCTATACAGAGGGTCTAGTAGCGTGGCCATATGGGGGTCTCTTTACAGGCTGGACAGCATGAAAGACACCATCTGCACAAATTTGGATCCAGACGTACTATCCATCTCCTATTGCTCTTCCTCAGTGACGTCCGGTAAGTTCTCCTCTTCCCCCAGCCACAAACAATACCACGGGAACGTTGAGCAGCACAAGCCCCCTGCGACGCCTGCTGTGGTTGTTCTTCTGCCACCTCCTCCTGCAAACAAACACCTTCCTCATCATCTGAGTCTGACTCCTCTTCCCCACATGACTCTTCTTCTTCCTCCTCCCCTCTCTGTGCTGTCGCAGGTGTTGAGGAAACATCTGGTTCTGATGAGAATTGATCCCACAACTCTTCCTCCTGTTCCTGTTCACGCTCGTCCACAGCTTGATCCACCACTCTACACACGGCACGCTCCAGGTAGAAAGCATACGGGATCAAGTCACTGATAGCGCATTCACTGCGACTCACCATGTCTGTCACCTCCTCAAGCGGCCACATGAGCCTGTAGGCATTTCGCATGAGTGTCCAGTTCTTTGGCCAGAACATCCCCATCTCCCCAGACTGTGTCTTTCTACTGTAGTTGTAGAGATACTGGGTGATGGCTTTCTCCTGTTGTAGCAGGTAGTCAAACATCAGCAGGGTCGAATTCCAGCGAGTCGGGCTATCTCAAATCAAGCGTCTCACTGGCAAGTTGTTTCTCCGCTGAATATCGGCAAAGCGTGACATGGCCGTGTAAGACCGCCTGAAATGCCCACACAACTTCCTGGCCTGCTTCAGGACGTCCTGTAAGCCTGGGTACTTAGACACAAATCTCTGAATGATGAGATTCAGCACATGTGCCATGCAGGGAACATGTGTCAACTTTCCCAAATTCAAAGCTGAAATTAGATTGCTGCCGTTGTCACACACCACGTTGCCGATGTCCAGTTGGTGCGGGGTCAGCCACTGATCCATCTGTTTGTTAAGAGCAGCCAGGAGAGCTGCTCCAGTGTGACTCTCCGCTTTGAGGCAAGACATGTCTAATATGGCGTGACACCGTCGTACCTGGCATGCAGCATAGGCCCTGGGGAGCTGGGGCTGGGGAGCTGGAGAGGAGAGAAACAGGTACAGTGGTATTAAATATCACACTACGTGCGCTCACGTAGGTAGGTGGGTGCACTGAACAACAGGTAGGTAAATCAGTGATGGGTATTACAAATGTACAGCTGTCACACACACAGGTAATCACTGAATGTGCTGGGCCTGGCAATGGCACAGTAGGAATTACCAAGGGGCCAAGGTCCCAGCAGCAGCTGCGACTGACTGACAGGGCTGTATATGCAACACAAGTGTCTGGGAACAAACACGCACACACACACACAAAAAAAGATCACAAGAACAACATTAGCTCTCAAAAGAGCTGTTGAGGATGAGGAGTGCTTTTTAGCAATAAGTATCAGCAAGAAAGAGTAACCTAACAAGCCTAAGTAAGTAATCAGCACAGAACTAAACATGTACAATTCTCACATTGCTTACTGCCACTATACTTATAATGTCCTTAACTTGTAATATTCACACTGTCTGTCCTTGTATTGTTTTTGTTTGTGTTTGTTAAGCAACTGCCAAGACAAATTCCTTGTAGGTGCAAACTTACTTGGCGGAAATAAATTGATTCTGATTCTGATTCTAACTGTAGCCTAACTAAGCTTTCCCTAATGTCTCTGCAGCACCTCTCCCTTCTCTAATTACTGCAGCCACACGAGTGAGTGAAATGGGTGACATTGCCTGCTTTTTATAAGGGGGGGGGGGCTCCAGGAGGGAGTGTAGCCTGATTGGCTGCCCTGTGCCTGCTGACTGTGATGTATAGGGTCAAAGTTGACCCTAATGATGTAGTGTAGGGGGTGGGTCGAACCGCCATAAAGTTTGCGGCTCACCACGAACGGGAACCACCGAAGTTCGCACGAATAAGTTTGCGGTCGAACTGTTCGGGCCATCTCTAATGGCAATCAGATAAAATCCCTGGATCAACACCACTGGGCATTACCATCAGTGATGGTCTGGGGTGCCATGTCTGCTGCTGGTGTTGGTCCACTGTGTTTTATCAAGGGCAGGGTCAATGCAGCGAGCTATCAGGAGATTTTGTAGCACTTCATGCTTCCATCTGCTGAAAAGCTTTATGGAGATGAAGATTTCATTTTTCAGCACGACCTGGCACCTGCTCACAGTGCCAAAACCACTGGTAAATGGTTTATTGACCATGGTATTACTGTGCTCAATTGGCCTGCCAACTCTCCTGACTTGAACCCCATAGATAATCTGTGGGATATTGTGAAGAAAAAGTTGAGAGATGCAAGACCCAACACTCTGGATGAGCTTAAGGCCGCTATCGAAGCATCCTAGGCCTCCATAACACCTGAGCAGTGCCACAGGCTGATTGCCTCCATGCCACGACGAATTGAAGCAGTCATTTCTGCAAAAGGATTCCCGACCAAGTATTGAGTGCATAACTGAACATAATTATTTGAAGGTTGACTTTTTTGTTTTAAAAACACTTTTCTTTTATTGGTCGGATGAAATATGCTAATTTTTTGAGATAGGAATTTGGAGTTTTCATGAGCTGTATGCCAAAATCATCAATAAGAAAAACAATAAAAGGCTTGAACTACTTCAGTTGTGTGTAATGAATCTAAAATATATGAAAGTCTAACGTTTATCAGCACATTACAGAAAATAATGAACTTTATCACAATATGCACATTTTTTTAGAAGATCCTGTACAGCTCTGTCAGTCAGCCGCAGCTGGCCCTTGGCCCCTTGGTAATTCCTACTGTGCCACTGCCAGGCCCAGCACATTCAAATACTACCTGTGTGTGTGACAGCTGCACATTTGTAATAACAATCACTGCATACCTACCTGTTCAGTGCACCTACCTACATGAGCGCACGCAGTGTTATACACCACCAGACACTGCACCTGTTCACGGTACCTGTGTGTATGACAGCTGCACATTTGTAATGCCAATCACTGCATACCTACCTGTTCAGTGCACCTACCTACGTAAGCGCACGCAGTGTTATATACCACCAGTCACTGCACCTGTTCACGGTACCTGTGTGTGTGACAGCTGCACATTTGTAATGCCAATCACTGCATACCTACCTGTTCAGTGCACCTACCTACGTAAGCGCATGCAGTGTTATATACCACCAGTAACTGCACCGCCGACTACCTGGCCTTAAGTGTGGATGTAGACAATGTGAGCAGCGTTTAACCCCTGTACTACTGGGTGCGCAGGCTTGACCTGTGGTCAGAGCTGTCACAATTTGCCATCCAACTTCTGTCTTGCCCTGCCTCAAGCGTCCTGTCAGAAAGGAGCTTCAGCGCAGCTGGAGGCATTGTCACTGAGAAGAGAAGTCGCCTAGGTCACAAAAGTGTTCAGTACCTCACCTTTATCAAAATGAATGATGCATGGATCCTGGAGGGCTACTGCCCGCCCAAAGACTAAGTCAGTCCCCACACACAGCATCTCTGCCTGCGTGCCGTGTGACTGCCTGACCCAAGACTAAGTCGCTCCCCACACAGCATCTCTGCCTGCAGGCCGCTTGACTGCGTTCTCCGCCACCACCAACAAGGTCCAGGACTCCAGGCGGATTCCTGAATTTTTAAGGCCGCTGCTAGCAGCAGCAGCTATAATAATTTTTCTGGTGCGTGTACATGCCTGCCTAATTTTTCTGGCTGCACTGCAGCTGCAACAACAAAACAAAAGGCATGTACATGTGTCAATTCCCCTTCGTGATAGTTACCTTGTCGCGGTGAAGGGGCTTGCGTATCACAATAAAGCAATGACCGCCGCCATTATGAGTGTGTCAGGGGGGGAGGTTTGAACACCCAAGATAATAAGGTCGTTGCTTCATTGTGGACAGACCAAATTCGATCAGCTGTACAGTCACTGTTGTCCTGTCATTGAGCTACCTCAGCCCGGCGACCATATGGGCTTGAAAACCGCTATCGCCTGCACACTGGCCATGGTGCGCACCAGTCCAGTACGGCCGTCACTACACAATCAGCTCTTTGCCGTGCGTTACATAGTGAGTTTGGTCTGTCAGTGTGAAGCAGTACACTAATTACACTACCTGATTGATGTATACACATGCAAGATGTTTTAAAGCACTTTAGGCCTCCAATTTAGCATGCAATGTGATTTCTGCCCTCAAAACGCTGCTGTGCGTCAAATACAGATTTTTCCCCAGGGACTTTTGGCGTGTATCCCACTCTGCCATGCAAAAACTCAGGTGTTAGACCCCTTGAAACATCTTTTCCATCACTTTTGTGGCCAACATAAATGTTTGTAGTTTTCAACGGTCGCCTCCCCATTGAAGTCTATTGCGGTTCACGAAAGTTCGCGCAAACCGAACTTTTGTGGAAGTTTGCGTTTGGGGTTTGCGAACCGAGAATCGGAAGTTCGAGCCATCTCTAATCATCTGCACAAATAGCAACATTGCTTTCTACTTCATCTACTAGGTCATATATAAATACATTGGAGAGTACTGGACCCAGTACTGACCCCTGTGGGACCCTACTGCTAACAGTCACCCATTTTGAATATAATACATTGACCACAACCCTTTGTTTTCTGTCCATTAGCCAGATCCCTATAAATGTGCACAGACTTCCCTAATCCTTGCATCCTCAAGTTTTGCAACAGACTGTTGTGGGGAACAGTATTGAAGGCCTTTGTAGTGTTTTTTTTTTATTTTTTATTGGACCATAATAGTTACAACTAAAACCATTGAATCCCAATGATCATTTTGGGACCTTGGCATTACCATTCTGTCTGCAGCTTGACAAAGGGAACCTGACGAGGCCCCAAAATGATCATTAGTATTGAATGATTACGACTATTATGGTAGAATAAAAACCACTAATGGAACAATTCCTCATCGTGCCAGCTTTTAAAAGACACCACCTAAATCTGATATTTAAGTGTTCTGTGTAGACTAAAAGCTTAAGAAACTTCTTAGCGACTCCAATGGTGACATGTATGTGCGCCTGTGTCCCTGGCTCTGCACCCATGCTGCCCCTATTATGAGGTTTTCTTCCTATTCCGTTTGTAAAATGGGAAAGAGTTACAACCCCTTACCTGATTTGTACTGTGTTGCCATCTCCTACTTAAAGGACTACTGTAGGGGGGGTCGAGGGAAAATGAGTTGAATTTACCCAGGGCTTCTAATGGTCCCCCGCAGACACCCTGTGCCCGCGCAGCCACTCACCAATGCTCCGGGTGCTGCCTCCGGTTCAGTTCTGGAATTTCCGACTTTAAAGTCGGAAAACCGCTGCGCCTGCACAGCCGTGCCCTCCCACTTACGTCACCAGGAGTTTATTGCACAGGCCCAGTACGGTCTGTGCCTGCGCAGTACCCTCCTCGTGACGGTGGGGGGGGGGGGCGAGTGCAGGCACAGTGGTTTTCAGACTTTAAAGTTGGGAATTCTAGAAGTGAACCGGAGGAGGGCCTGGAGCATCGGTGAGTGGCTGCACAGGCACAGGATGTCTGCGGGGGACCATTAGAAGCCCCAGGTAAGTTCAACTAATTTTCCCCCGACACCCTACAGTAGTCCTTTAATGTCCTGGTGAGTCGGCCTGGCCTCTCATTATATCCATATGAGATCCCTAAACAGGGACGGGAACAGCAACTTTCTCCCTCACTTCCCCCTTTAAAATAAAACTCTGCGTGGGGCTCCACACCCTGAGCTATACCAGCCCGCATGGTCCATGCTACGGGGAGGGGGGGGGCATCTGGAGGAGAGGGGTGTCCAAGCCTCCCTGTCTCCCCCAGGGAGCCCTTGTCCAAACCATGGACAAGGGTCTCTCTCCCACCTCTGGTGCCCTCGGAGGTGGGGGCAATGACACCCTGGGGTGGTTCATGGTGGCATCTGGGAGTCCCCTTTAAGAAGGGGACGCCCAGATGCCAGACCCCTCCCTAGGAGAAATAAGTATAGGGGTACATAGTACCCCTTACCCATTTCCACAAAGGGTTAAAGCTATTAAAAAAACATAACCACGAGAAAAGTCCTTTAATATTCTTAAGTAACCATGAATACTTACCTTTAAAAAAAAGGTTCCCATGCCAATATCCTATGCAATGGTCCCACGCCAATATCCTCTAAAGGCTCGTTCACACTAGATGCGCTTTTGGACTTTTTTAAACACTGTCGATTTTTCAAAAGCATCCTAAAAGCGGCTACACCATCCTTTCCTATGATGTAGTTCAGATTGGGGCGTTCTGTGCGCTGTCAGTTGACATAAGGGCTGCATGGACCATTTTCAGGGCGATTTGCCGTGAATGGAAGGTATAGGAAAAACGCAAAACGCTCACAAAATCGCTTTGTGCAGCAATTGCGTCAGGGAATGAATCAAAAAAACTCTCTGGAAAAGCGCTTAGAAAAGCACTTTTATCAAAAACGCATCTTAAAGGATACTGCAGCCCACAAGCTGCAGAGAGATAAAACCTGCAATGTGTAGGGAAAGAAAAGTACATACTCACCACTCCCCTCGCTCCCTGCCCGTCAGCCACAGCTCCCGGTACTGGCTGACTCTCCTGACCCCTGACCCAGACATACTGCGCCGCGCATGCACAGTATGTCCTGTAATCTTCGCTTCTGGCATCGCATCATGACGCCAGAAGTACAGACACTCCCCCGCCTCCTGCGTGTGCGCTCCAGTGGCACCACTATAAAGCTAGCATTATACAGGAAGTCGCGCCAGAGACCAGAGTGAGGACCGCACGCTGGAGCGCACGGAAGACGGAAGGTATGTATCAGCTGTTGCTCCATGCTGCGACCCCTCCAGCCCCCCAAAACAGCCCTGCATCACCTATTGTTACGCCAGTGGTGCCAGAGATGACACCACTTGCCTTTCAACATCACGGTACAGTTTGGGTATCGCCTTTTTTGAGAAATAATTGCGTGATGGTATCTTACACTGCGGTGTGTGGCTTTGCTTTTGTGTGCTGCTTTTCCTCAGGTGGTCATCCCATTGCAGTTTGTGCTTTGTAATCATGTGCCTTCGTAAGGTAGTTGTCCCTACGCGGGTGTTGGTCTTTCCACGGCTCAATTTTTGGTGGCAGAGAGTACAGATGGCATTGCCCTCATCTGAGGCAGACACACAAAAAAATTTCCACACCGCTGAGCCCTGGGATGATGGCACTTTGGTGATGGCTGCCGACACAGTGTTAAGTGGGGTGCCAGAATCAGAGCAGGAGGAGGAAGATATGTCATGCTTCCGTGCAGAAGCTGAGGAAGATGAGGTGTTCTGTGTTAAATAGTCAACTACGCCCTGACAATATTGGGGGTTGATGGCACGTGCCTTCTTCTAAAGACTGTACTTTAGTCGAGGGCCGCACAAAATCACGACAGTGCAACCTCGAGCAGACCTGCCAGGTGGCCTGCCTCTGGCTCTGCCTCTTGTTTTGTCCATATTGGGGGGGATGAAGTAAAAGGTATGCACTGACTTGACTAATACAATGTGCGGTTACACAGGTGCAGTGAAAAGGTTGCAGTGACTGCTGGTACAACAATGTGCGGTTACACAGGTACAGTTAACAGGTATGCAGTGACTGGTATTACAAATGTGCAGCTGTCACACACACAGGTACCGTGAACATGTATGCAGTGACTGGTATATAATATAAAACTGCGTGCGGTCACGTAGGTGCACTGAACAGTTATGCAGTGACTGGTATCAATATAATGTGCAGCTGTCACACACGGTACCGTGAACAGGTGCAGTGACTTGTGTATAACACTGCGTGCTTCTGTCACGCAGGTGCAGTAAACATGAACAGGTATGCAGTGATTGGTATTACAAATGTGCAGCTGCCTGAAAAAAAGGCAAAACGCAACTGCACAGAAAACGCAGGTAAATTGCATTAAGAATGCACAAACGCATATACAGTAAAGTGAGACCTTTTCGCAACTGCCAAGTGTGCACCCAGCCTGAATCTGCCTATAGCTCTACCTATGTATCAAACCTTTTCATATTGTTTTTCTAAATGGACTCAAATGGAACCTGAAGCATCAATTCGGTGTTAAAGAGAATCTGTATTGTTAAAATCGCTCAAAAGTAAACATACCAGTGCGTTAGGGGACATCTCCTATTACCCTCTGTCACAATTTTGCCGCTCCTCGCCGCATTAAAAGTGGTCAAAAACAGTTTTAAAAAGTTTGTTTGTAAACAAACAAAATGAATACTAAAACAGGAAGTAGGTTGATGTACAGTATGTCCACACATAGAAAATACATCCATACATAAGCAGGCTGTATACAGCATTCCTTTTGAATCTCAAGAGATCATTTGTATGTTTCTTTCCCCCATGCACTGAAGTTTCAGGCTGCTCTTTTCTTCTTGCAAACAGCTTTGCCCTTGTTTGTAATTCCTCAGTATGTGAAAGCCCAGCCAGCTCAGAGGACGATTTATCCAGCTGATTAGAGCAGCTTCTCTCTTCTCTCTCATCTAAATAACACACAGGCAGTGTGTGCATAGAGGGGCCAGAAAGGGTGAGTTCATAGCAGAACCACAACACTGAAGAACTTGGCAGCCTTCCAGACACAGGCCGACAAGTCTGACAGGGGAAAGATACATTGATTTATTACAGAGACTGTCATAGTAGAAAGTGCTGCAGTTAGCCAGAACACATTAGAATAGCTTTTGGAACATGTAGGATGATAAAAAACAGGATGCAATTTTTGTTACGGAGTCTCTTTAAACTGACACTCGTATTTGTATTGCTATGTGTATTGTATTTGAAGGTGTCAGCTTATGAACTTGAACTCCAAGTGGGACTGCATTGTAGATGGAGTGCAGGCAGGGAACAGAACTTCAGTTTGACCACTGATGAACTGGGACTGCACTGACCAGGCCAGTAGTAGAGGACTGACACTGCACTGACAAGGGACATAGTTGGACAGACACAAACACACTGTTAAAGAGGAGCTGTCAGCCATACTATCTCAGAAAAAACAACCACATATATAAGTAGATAAATACTTGCTCTACTTACATAACATATGCATTGCACTGCCCCTATCTTGATTTTAGTGTTTTTTCTATAGTAAAAAGAGAGAAAATCCTTCTTAGGATTCTCCATTTAACTGTGTCTATCTTGAAGCCAATTCTGATGTCATTTCCTCCCTCACTCTCCTCTGCCTGATTGTGCATGCATTGCCCGCCCTCCTCCCAGTCTTCAGGCACTCCCACCCAGCTCTGCAATAGAAAGTGCATTGTCTCAGCATGAGAAATATTGGCCAATCAGAGAGGGAAATAGGTGTGGCAGGGGAAAACAGGGGGAGCTGGCGGTTTTTCTGCATTAGTTAAGTCTGAGAGAAAAGTAAAGAAGCAAAAAAAAGACAACCCAGCATGCCCTGCAACTTCCTTTGTGTGGCAGTAATAGTGATTTTCACTTTCAGATTGCCTGGTTAGAATCCTTATTACTGGTTTACCAGAAAAAAATAAATTGATTTTATGCTTGACAGTTACACTTTAAGGACTCTTCAGATAACAAAACGCAAACGCAATCCCATGAGAAGCAGTTGTGAAGATCGTTGGTGGAGTCCGAAGAGGAATGTAATTTCTGTCCAACGCACCGCTCCTCTACTCTGCATATGGTGGGCTGCATATACTTCAGGGTTGGGGGGGATTATCTGGCTACCTATACTTGGGGGGGGGGGGGGGGGGGGGGGCTAGTAGGTAGCCCAGAAACCCAGCATTTTTTTAGGGAGGGGGGCAATCAAAATGTTGCTATGGGGCCCCATGTTTTCTAGCTACGCCCCTGCTTTATGATATTCAGTAAGTCTATTGGGCCATATTCTAATAACTTTTCTCCTGAATTTTCTCCAAGGAAATATTTTCAAGACTTATCTGTAAAATATTTTTAAAGCTCCCCCCAAGCAAGAAATGACTCAAAATAAGTTTGATGTTACATTTTTATCAAATATTTTAGTACCTTTCAGTTGCTAAGTGTTTTCAGGTTATTGTTTAGATAAGATGAAAATGTTTCTCCTTGGAGAAATCTCAGAAGTTTTGAATCAGGATGATGTCATTTATTGGCTAACTGAGAAGAAAAGCAGTAAGCTTTTTGGCTATGAAGCCATCATCAGACTGATTCCTGTATACTGACAAAATTTAAACACAGGTTATATACACTGGACATTGAGAAGGAGATACATTGTACTGCAGTAAATGTCATTGGATGCCTAATTACAACATCAAGAGGGTCTCTCACAGGCATGCTAGCTAATTTATGACAAAAATTTATGATCAGACAAATTGTTTGCTTAAACCTCACACTCCACAGATTCAGTGTGATGAGGAGACATCATAACTCATTCAAATGTTGGTCAAGCTACAGTTGTGTTCAAAATTATTCAATTGAGTGTTTTGGCCAGTTTGACATTGATTTTGATCATTTCAGTCATTTTGTTTACAATTAAATCAACGAGGCACTTGTAAGTCAGACAAATATAACATAACATTTATAATGAAATAACCACAAATGTATTTTCTGTGCTCACATCATTATCAGTTTTATTCAACCCCCAAGTGTGACATTCATTCTTAGTACTTAGTACATACACCCCAAATCTACGGGTATCTTAGCCCATTCTTCATGGGCAAAAGCCTCCAGTTCAGTTACATTCTTAGGCTTGCGCGCTGCAACTGCTTTCTTTAAGTCCCACCAGAGGTTCTCAATTGGATTTAAGTCTGGTGACTGCAATGGCCACCCCAAAATGTTCCAGCCTTTAATCTGCAACCTTGCTCTAGTGCCTAGGTTCTCAACGTGCGTACCCCAGGGGGTACTTCTGATGGTTCCAGGGGGTACTCAGACTTGCTATACTTAACCAAGAATAACAAATTTAGAGTTTTAGAAAATGATAAATCCCATTTAAACAACACCAAATTAGTATTTTAGCTAAATAAAAGCAATAGTAAATGCTTGTAAATTGTTTAGATCCAATTATCATGTAATATGATACATACATACATTTGTCAAGGGGTACTTGCGATAAGGTTTACTATGCTAGGGGGTACTTGGCGAGTACAGGGTTTTAAAAGGGGTACATACTAATAAAATGTTGAGAAACACTGCTCTAGTGGACTTGGAGGTATGCTTGGGATCATTGTCCTGTTAAAAACGCCTCCCAAGACTCAGGTTTGTGACGGACTGCATCACATTTTCATCCACTATCTCCTGGTACTGAAGAGAATTGATGGTACCTTGCACACGCTGAAGCTTCCCTGTACCTGCAGAAGCAAATCAGCCCCAAAGCATGATTGAACCCCCACCATGCTTCACGGTAGGCAAGGTGTTCTTTTCTTCATAGGCCTTGTTCTTT
This sequence comes from Hyperolius riggenbachi, assembly GCF_040937935.1. Taxonomy (NCBI): domain Eukaryota; kingdom Metazoa; phylum Chordata; class Amphibia; order Anura; family Hyperoliidae; genus Hyperolius; species Hyperolius riggenbachi. Next base: position 86,386,391 of record NC_090654.1, read on the forward strand.
CTCCTCCAAACATAGCGTTGATCCATGGGCCCAAACAGTTCTAATTTTGTTTCATCAGTCCACAGAACACTATCCCAAAACTTTTGTGGTTTGTCCACATGACTTTTGGCATACTGCAGTCGGCTCTTCTTACTCTTTGGAGATAGCAAGGGGGTACGCCTGGGAGTTCTGGCATGGAGGCCTTCATTACGCAGTGTGCACCTTATTGTCTGAGCTGAAACTTCAGTACCCGCATCTGACAAATCTTTTTTCAGTTCCTCAGCAGTCACACCGGGACTTTTCTCCACTTTGCACTTCAGGTAGCACACAGCAGTCGAAGTCAGCATCTTCTTTCTGCCACGACCAGGTAGCATTTCAACAGTGCCCCTTGCCTTGAATTTGTGAATGATGCTTCCTATGGTGTCTCTTGGTATGTTTAACATCTTTGCAATCTTTTTATAGCCATTGCCCTTTCTGTAAAGAGAAATCACCTCTTCTCTTGTCTTCCTGGACCATTCTCTTGACTTCACCATGTTTGTAAACACACCAGTAAATGTCTAGAAGGAGCTGAGTATCACAGTCATTTTAAATCTGCCTAATTGGTGTTTATTATGCTTGATTGCTGCTCGTTAACATCCACAGCTGTTTTCAATACCTGATCGAAAACACTTGAATGAACTTCTGTTCTCAAGAGTGGTAGTCTTTAAGGGGTTGAATAATTGTGTCAATGAAGAAATCACCCATTTAATACTGTATTACAAAAACAATGATGTCATTTTAGTTGCATTTGGTTCTTTAAAAGGTCCTTGTAAGATTTCATTCTGAACACAATTACAAATGTACACTAAATTCCCTAAAACCCTTTACAGCATTGGAATAATTTTGAAAACAACTGTACGTACAATGTTTGTTATAGGCTAAAGCAAATGGTAAAATTTAAAACCCTTCTTACCAGCACAATAATTAAAAAAAATTATGGCACAAGAAATAAAAACTTAAAAATATAGTAGGATTTAAAACTCATCAAATCTGCACAAGAAATTGTAATGCTTATTTAAACTTTCATCTATAGTTTTGAACCAACGTATAAACTTTGTCTCTCTTAGTCCTTAGTTGTGTGATTTGAAGCCACCTATTAATACAGTGACGAGAAGATCACTTAAACTGTGGCCATGTGAGCAGAAGTGTGTGGGCAACGGGAGATCAGCATATTCCTTTTTGTTTTGTTTTTCCTGTTAATGGTGAACCTGTGATGTTTCAAACACTCACGTACAGTTTGTCTTGTTTCTCCCACATAAATTCCGTTGGGGCATTTAGCACACATGATCATATACGGTATACTACATTAGAAGAATCACAGGGGAAAGTGTCTTGTACTTTGTATCCCTGTTGTTTACCTGGAATTGGTATAATGTTGGTGGAATGGATGTGTTTGCAGGTCCCATATCTTTTATGTTGGCAGTGGAAAGTTCCATTCTGTTCTGGCCTATTTAAAGGGAACCTTAACTGAGAGGAATATGTATGTTTCCATTTAAACAACACCAGTTGCTTGACAGAGTACGAGAGAGAACGGCGCAGGAGACTTGGGCGCAGGATTCAGCCGGTATATGGCTGATCCTGCTGTTGCACATGTTCCCGGCCGCCATGGATGGTGGGGAATGAAATAATTCGGCTTCCAGCACTTGCTGGAAGCCGAATTATTGTGTTTTAATCGTAACTTCAGCTCCGTCTTCTGACGGCGCCGAAGTTACTTCTTGTGTGCTGCTATAGGCGTAATTCCTATTACGGCCTATGGTGGCGCCTGCTGCGCTGAAATCTCCATGCGCTGGAATTACCGTGTTCGGCTTGACAGCCCTGCTGGTCTATTTGGTTGCAGCAGTGGCTGAGTCACACACCTAAAACAAGCATGCAGATAATCCAGTCTGACTTCAGTCAGAGCACCTGATCTTCATGCTTGTTCAGGGGCTGTGGCTAAAAGTATTAGAGACACAGGATCAGCAGGAGAGTCAGGCAACTGGTTTTATTTTAAAAGGAAAAATCCATATACTTCTCAGTTTAGGTTCCCTTTAAGGCACTCCTGACAATCATCTGTTTAATAAGTGGTTGACGATATGCCAGAAGGGGAAGTTCAGGGAATATCTTTCTCAGTCTTTGATCCTTGTGTAAAATAGGATGGAATTATTTTGCAATCTTTCTTAACCACTTGCCGACCGCACGCTTATACCGTGCGTCGGCAAAGTGGCAGCTGCAGGACCAGCGACGCAGTTCTGCGTCGCCAGCTGCAGGCTGATTAATCAGGAAGCAGCCGCTCGCGCGAGCGGCTGCTTCCTGTCAATTCACGGCGGGGGGCTCCGTGAATAGCCTGCGGGCCACCGATGGCGGCTCGCAGGCTAAATGTAAACACAAGCAGAAATAATCCGCTTTGTTTACATTGTACGGCGCTGCTGCGCAGCAGCGCCGTAAGGCAGATCGGCGATCCCCGGCCAATCAGCGGCCGGGGATCGCCGCCATGTGACAGAGGACGTCCTGTCACTGGCTGCACAGGATGGATAGCGTCCTGTGCAGCCCGGATCACTGGGGGGACAGGTAGGAGAGGGAGGGGGGGAATTTCGCCGCGGAGGGGGGCTTTGAGGTGCCCCCCCCCCCGCAACATGCCTGCAGGCAGGAGCGATCAGACCCCCCCTGCACATCATCCCCATAGGGGGGAAAAAATGGGGGCGATCTGATCGCTCTGCGTGCACCCTGATCTGTGCTGGGGGCTGCAGAGCCCACCCAGCACAGATCCCAACAAACAGCGCTGGTCCTTAAGGGGGGGTAAAGGGTGGGTCCTCAAGTGGTTAAAGGGGAACTTCAGCCCAAACAAACATACTGTCATTAAGTTACATTTGTTATGTTCATTAAAATAGGTAATATAATCTCTTACCCACCCTATTTTAAAAGAACAGACAAATGTTTGTAATTTCATGGGGGCAGCCATCTTTTTCATGGGGGCAGCCATCTTTTTGGTTGAAAGAAAGTGACAGGGTTCATTCTTGGACCCCTAGGAAGCCCCTCTGATTATTGTAGGCCTAATTTCTCTCCACCTAATATTATGCCCCATGGATTGTTTGGGACCTCAGCTAACTGCCCATAATGTGTTTTGTCTACAATGTTTTTTTTTTTACAGAAACCAAAGGCAGAACCTGATTGCTCCTTATAGGCATTGTGCGCATTTGTTCCTCATACTGGTCTGAAACCTCTCTCTCTCTCTTGTACAGTCCGACGCCTCAATGGTTATCCACAGAGTGGACATCAACTGTAAAGTCACATCTCGGTTTGCTCGCAGCCTCATCAGCATGGAAATCTGGAATTCCCTGAATGCCTCTCAGGAAGCTGTCTTTGATGTGGACCTTCCAAAAACTGCATTTATCACTAATTTCAGCATGTGAGTTTTATATATATATATATATATATATATATATATATATATATATATATATATATATATAATATATATATATATATATATAGAATATATTTATTATTGAACCAAAATAAAAATCACGCTATTCAGAACAAGTAGTTCGCAGGGGCATAACAATAGACCCTGTAAAAGATGCAGCTGCAGGGGGGGCCCAAAAGCCACAGGGGGCCCCGTCCTGAGAGACTGACAACTAAGGGCAAGGAGAGAAAAAAAGTTCTGCTCTCTGCAAAATTGTTCTGACTGCATCTGCTCAGCCACTCATAAGGAATCATAAGTTTTGCACACAAAGATTTGTAGACAGACCCTATTCAGTGTAGAGCAGGCTCTTCTGTACAACATCCAGCCCCCAACCTTATAAACTCCTTGACAGCAAACAGCTTACAAAGCACTAGTTCAGGTGCCCCTTTGCCAGCCACTTCTTGTGGCGCAGAATGTTAGACCTGTAGTGATCTTCACAGTAAACTGTCTGTTTCTTCCTCCAATTCTGAACTGCACGACACTGAGGTAGTATTCAGCCACTCTTTGTAATCTGTGAGATTGTGTATCTATATTTAATTGTACCTGAAAAGATTCAAGTTCACCTTGAAAGTTTGCAGGGTGGTCTATCACAGATCAGATCATTTGGGTGCTGGGATTGGCAGGCGTCTAATAGACTAAGCCCCATCTACACGATACGATTCTTTGTTCGATTACGGTTTTATTTACGATCCGATTAAATCCGACATGTCCGATCGGGATTCGATTCAATTCGATTTGCCATTGTTTTGCAATGGCAAATCGAATTGAATTGCATCGAATCCCGATCGGACATGTTGGTTTTAATCGGATCGTAAATAGAATCGTAATCGAATCGTATCGTGTAGATTGGGCTTTAGGGCTGGTACACACCATGCAATTTCCCATCAGACAGATGGGTCGATAATTTCCCACATATCTGATCGGATTTCCAATCGTTCTGATCGATTTTCTGATCACTTTTATGCAAATCGATCAGAAAAAAACGATCAGAAAACAGATCAGACCTGTTGGAAATTATCTAATTTGACCCATCTATCTGATGGGAAATTGCATGGTGTGTACCAGACTTAAGGGTGGCCACCAACGATCCAATCTTTTTCATCCAATCTTACCACATCTATGTAGTAGAAGAGTAAAATGAGTGAATATAATGAATGGATACTATAGGCAGTCCCTTATATTACATAGAAATGGTAAGACTGGATGGTTAGTGGCCACCCTAAGACTAAGTGATGAGTTGGGCATCTGATATGGATAGTAACCATTTGGCTACTACATGTGTATGTATGTATGTACATCTGGGTGCTGGGGTTAGTGTTAGGAATAGGGAGGGAGAGGTATGTTTTAGGCACTGCAAGGGAGTCAGCGTTAGCAATTAGGAGGAGAAGATTAATGTTAGGTTCTTGAAGTGGGGGGGTCAGTGTTAGGCATTAGGTGGGAGATTATTTTTAGGCACTAGATGGGCAGGGTTCAAGTGAGAATAAGCTCTGGGCAAGAGTATAGTAAAATATCATTAACATGAATTTACGTACCCCCAACCCGTGAGCGATCTGGCTGGCCAGCAATGTCGGTCAAGAGGTGTGTACGCACCTTTAGCCATAGACCCTGAATACGCATGCAAATCAGGTGTTTCTGACAATAAAATGACAATTACTGCACGTTTGTTTCATGTGGGTGATTCATACACTACTGACCTGAAAGATCAGCAGGGCTGCCAGGCAACTGGTATTGTTTAAAAGGAAATAAATATGGCAGCCTCCATATGTCTCACCTAGAGCTACTATACCAAAGGTGGATTTTAATAGTGTAAAATCCCTTTAACCTGTAGTAAAACTAGAGAAATAGTTACAAATTATTGTTTTGTACATGTCTTGAAGGACTATAGACGGAGTTACGACTGTTGGCGTGGTGAAGAAAAAGGCGGAGGCCGATGAGCAGTACAGTCGAGCTGTCTCCAGGGGTGAAAGTGCCGGCCTTGTCCAGTAGGTGTCACCAATGTTTCATGTACCGGTATATTTTCTTCCTACAGTGAACTCTAAAGGTAGCCATACACTGGTCGATTTGCCATTAGATCGACCAGCTGACAGATCCCTATCTGATCGAATCTGATCAGAGAGGGATCGTATGGCTGCCTTTACTGCAAACAGATTGTGAATCGATTTCAGCCTGAAACCGATCACAATCTGTGGAGCCGCCGCTGCCGCCTGTCCCCCCCCGCACATACATTACCTGACACTGGCTCCCGGGCATCTTCTCCGCATCTTCTCCGCGCTGCACCCGCTCCATCCCGGCGCTTCCTCCGTGACCTGGAAGTTCAAATAGAGCGCCCTCTATTTGAACTTCCTGGTCACTGCAGTGACAGGAAGCGCCGGGATGGAGCGGGTGCAGCGCGGAGAAGATGCGGAGAAGACGCCCGGGAGCCAGCGTCAGGTAATGTATACCTGATCGGATCGGCAGCCGCTAGCGACGCGCTCCCTACCCGCGGGCGATCGAGGGTAATTTCCCGCACGGCGCGATCGACAGACCGATCCGATTTCGGGAGGAAATCGGATCGGCGGGTGCGTTTAGCGCGAACGATTGGCAGCAGATTCGATTCCAGGATCGAATCTGCTGTCGAAACGGCCGCGGATCGGGCCAGTGTATGGCTACCTTTATTGTACCCAGATAACAGGCTCAGTCTTTTTGTTTGATTAACATGTACAGTTTAAAGGAAACCTGAAGGGAAAAAAGTGCCATAAATAGATACCTCAATATATATAGTAGGAGGATTTCCCCATCCCGCTTACCTGGACGGATCCAGCGCTGGCCTGGGAACCTCCCTCCACGAACTTCTTTGACAAGGGCTTGTTGAAGAGGCTGTGCTCCTGTCTATGAACTAGCACAGGTGTAGGATGCCTCGCGCCTGCACAGTAGCACAAAGCTGCTTGGGATTGGAGGAAAAGCTGAGTCCGAACAGCTCCGTGCTACCACGCAATCTTGAGGCAACCTTCGCCTGCACAACGTGGCAACCTTCGCCTGCACAGCGTGGCAGCACTCGTTCATCTAAGGGAGTGCAGCTGTGAACCTCCAGGGGGTCCCAGAGTCCAGGGGTGGTCTGGAGACTTCCTTCTACTGTGCCAAGTATCTGATTTTCTCTACTTTTAAACTTACAGGTTTGCTTTAAAATACCAGACATCAGGGGCATAACTATAGGGAAGCAGCCCCTGCAATTGCAGGGGGGCCCAGAGCTGTAGGGGACCCGTCTAATAACCTTCCCTTCCTCCGAAATAGGGCATTATACTTCAGATCAGGTGTTTTTGTGGCTACACTTGTTATGGGTCTGAAGATCATGATGGCCACACTTGTTTATGACCCTTGAAAGGTGGGCCCCAAGGCCGTGAATGGCACCAAAGGGAGGCAGGAGAAGGGGGGGGGGGGGGCCTACATCAAAGATTCTCTAGGGGCCCTAAGAATTATTGTAACATCACTGCAGACACTATTCGGATTTAGTGCAGTAAGACCCAGCAGGCTTTGCAAGTTGACTGCCGTGGCTACATCCTATATAAATACTTGTAAAATATATTTTTGATACAGTTAATTACAATCATAGGTAACTAGCTGATGACCCAGCCTTTCCCGGGTATGTATTTGGTTGCTGTTGGCTCTGACCACTTTTTCTAACCCTAACACACAAACACTCAAGTTTGTGAGCTTTGGGGTCCTTGACATCAATAATTTGCATTTTCCCATTGAAATGAAACAAATCTGATTGGCTGTTTGTGGCTCCACCCAGGGCCGGATTTGTACTCGTTACCGCCCAAGGCCACTGTTACCAGCCGTCCTCCTTTAGTATAGGTAGCGAGTTGATCTCTCCCCCCTCCCTCCAGTATAGGTAGCCAGATGAGATGACTCCTTCCATCTACTATGGTAGCCTGATGAACCCCCCCAGTATAGGTAGCCAGATGATCCCTCCCCCTTTCCCTCCAGTATAGGTAGCAAGAGGATTCCCTTAATCCCTCCCCCCCTCCTTTCAGTAAAGGTAGCCAGCTCGCCTTCACACCGCAGCAGCCATCAGTGTCATTCATTTCTTCACTTGTCTCCAGTGCAAAAGCTTCCTTTTCCTCTCCGTCTCCAATGCTGTCAATAACCGCCGGCCACAATACAACGTGCACAGAGAGCAAGGTGGCTGCTGCACTGGCGGCTTTCAGCAGAGTACCACGGTCAGGTTGCTCGCCTGATCTCCCTGCATTGCAGCATTTACAAGCTTGCAAATCCTGCACCAGTTTAGCCTGCTGCTTTGGTGCCCTTACTGCTGTGGTACCCTAGACCATGGCCTAGGTGGCCTTGGCCTAAATCCGGCCCTGGCTCCACAACTTTTTCTGAATTTGAACCCCAGTCACCCAATGACACACTGTAGCAGGTTTGAGGCCTCTGCCATTAACAGTGTAAGAATGGCAGCAGTTTAAATATTCCCCTTGAAAATAAATAGGTGAAGTTTGATTGGCTTTTGTAGGCTCCACCAGGGCCGAGCCTGGGCGGGTGCTGCGGGTGCAAGGCATCCAGGCGCCTGCCTCTGAGAGGCGCCGCCCGGCCGCCGTTCTCCCCCTGTGGCCGAAGCTCCCTCCCTCTAGCCGCCGGCGCCGCCGCGTCAGACCTCGATAAGGCGGGCGGGCGCTAGGACCTAGCACACCGTACTGATATGCGGAAGTGACATCACTTCCGCATATAGAGCGGGTGCGTCCGGCGCCCTCTTACTGGTCGGGTCGCCCGCTGATTGAGGTCTGAAGATGCTGCAAGGTGAGAGGGGAGCGGCGGCAGCGGCTAGAGGAGAGAGGAGAGGAGGGGAGGGGGGGGCGCTCCTGTCACTAACTACCTAAACGGGGACCCTATACCCCCTGGCTACATAGACTGGGCACATATACCCCCTGGCTACATAGACTGGGCACATATACCCCCTGGCTACATAGGCTGGGCACATATACCCCCTGGCTACATAGACTGGGCACATATACACCCTGGCTACATAGGCTGGGCACATATACCCCCTGGCTACATAGGCTGGGCACATATACCCCCTGGCTACATAGGCTGGGCACATATACCCCCTGGCTACATAGACTGGGCACATATACCCCCTCGCTACATAGACTGGGCACATATACCCCCTGGCTACATAGGCTGGGCACATATACCCCTTGGCTACATCTACTGGGCACATATAACCCTGGCTACATAGACTGGGCACATATACACCCTGGCTACATAGACTGGGCACATATACCCCCTGGCTACATAGACTGGGCACATATACCCCCTGGCTACATAGACTGGGCACATATACCCCCTGGCTACATCTACTGGGCACATATAACCCTGGCTACATAGACTGGGCACATATACCCCCTGGCTACATAGACTGGGCACATATACCCCCTGGCTACATAGAATGGGCACATATACCCCCTGGCTACATCTACTGGGCACATATAACCCTGGCTACATCTACTGGGCACATATACCCCCTGGCTACATAAACTGGGCACATATACCCCCTGGCTACATCTACTGGGCACATATAACCCTGGCTACATATACTGGGCATATATACCCCCTGGCTACATATACTGGGCACATATACCCCCTGGCTACATCTACTGGGCACATATAACCCTGGCTACATATACTGGGCACATATACCCCCTGGCTACATATACTGGGCACATATACCCCCTGGCTACATCTACTGGGCACATATAACCCTGGCTACATCTACTGGGCACATATACCCCCTGGCTACATCTACTGGGCACATATACCCCCTGGCTACATAGACTGGGCACATATACCCCCTGGCTACATCTACTGGGCACATATACCCCCTGGCTACATAGACTGGGCACATATACCCCCTGGCTACATAGACTGGGCACATATACCCCCTGGCTACATAGACTGGGCACATATACCCCCTGGCTACATAGACTGGGCACATATACCCCCTGGCTACATAGACTGGGCACATATACCCCCTGGCTACATAGACTGGGCACATATACCCCCTGGCTACATAGACTGGGCACATATACCCCCTGGCTACATAGACTGGACACATATACCCCCTGGCTACATAGACTGGGCACATATACCCCTGCCTACATATGCTGGGCACATATACCCCTGCCTACATATGCTGGGACATATACACCTGCCTACATATACTGGGACATATACACCTGCCTACATATACTGGGGACATATACCCCTGCCTACATATACTGGGCACATATATCCCTGGCTATATATTCTGGGGACACTGACTGTTTGTCATTATGTGCATTTACTGGTGAAAATCTGTCTCTTATTATGTGCATTTGCTGGCGAAAATCTGTCTCTTATTATGTGCATTTGCTGGTGAAAAGCTGTCTCTTGTTACGTGCATTTGCTGGTGAAAAGCAGTCTCTTGTTATGTGCATTTACTGGTGAAAAGCTGTCTCTTGTTATGTGCATTTACATGGAGAAAAGCTGTCTCTTGTTATGTGCATTTACATGGGGAAAAGCTGTCTCTTATGTGCATTTAGTGGGGAAGTTTTGTCAGTAAAAATAATCTTTTGTCAGTAATTTTTTTGGTATTTGCCAGTAAAAAATAACGTGAAAGGTTGGCAACACTGGCAGGCTGCGTGGCGCAACGGGAAAGATACAGGCAGCCCACCTTGGGCTTGGCAGGGGGGAGGAGCCAACATCAGCGAGCGAGAGTAGGGTGGCCGCAGGCAGCCATAAATACGCAGTGTGTGACTGGGTCGCACTAGCAGAGCCTCTCAGCCTGAGTCAGTCCAGAGACTAGCAGACTCGCAGGAAGCCAAAGCCAGCCAGGAGCAAGCCCATGGAAGAGGGGTAGGAATGGGGTATTACATGGATGCGTAAAGAGGTGGAAGGTGTGGGTGTGATTAGGCAGGACATGGGTGTGGTTATGTGGTTGTGCGCGGTTAATGTAACCACTCCCATAGGCGCCAGAGAAAATCTTGCACCCAGGTGCCAGGCACCCCAGGCTCACCCCTGGGCTCCACCCACTTTTCTGAATATTAATCCCAGTTACCGAGTGGCCAACTGTTCAATTACCAAGTTTAGGAGCTTTGGTCTTTGTATCAATAACTAGCATTTTACCATGTTCTGTCACATGCGTTTTTGCGTTTTAATGCATTTTTTGTGCATTTACAGTTAGCATTTTTTCCCACGTTTTTCTTGCGTTTTGTGTGCACTTTAATGCGTTTGTGGTTCACATATTGAAAACGCCTATATGTTTTGTATGTGTTTTGCATGCGGGTTTATATTGCGTTTTATGCAAATCACTAGGAAATCAACAGGAAGCGGAAATACATTAGAAAACATAGTTTTGCTAAGTGTGTTCCCAGCCTTTATCTGCCGCACAAGGTGTTCTTTCTGTGTAATTTAACGTGAATCAGTCAGGTTAACCTCTCCTCTCCTAGCACCACTTGTCACATTACTACAGAATGCTGGTAACTGTTTGTTCAGTAGCATTAACATGAAGCCCCTCCCCCTCAATTTCTCCAACCAGGGCCGAACTGACAACTCATGGGGCCCCCGGGCAATAGGAGATTATGAGTACCTGTACACCCACAAGTCACACCCACTTGCACGGTGGAGGCGTAGGTGCCTCCAATGTAGGTAGCCAGTACAGTTAACCCCAGTATAGGTTGGATAGGTAGGTGCCCGCAATATAGGTTAGATAGGTAGGTGCCCGTAGTATAGGTTAGATAGGTATGTGCTCGCAGTATAGGCTAGATAGGTAGGTGTCCTGAGTATAGGTTAGATAGGTAGGTGCCTGCAGTATAGGTTATTTAGGTAGGTGTCTGCAGTATAGGTTAGATAGGTAGGTTCCCTGAGTATAGGTTAGATAGGTAGGTGCCCACAATATAGGTTAGATAGGTAGGTGCCCGCAGTATAGGTTAGATAGGTAGGTGCCCGCAGTATAGGTTATTTAGGTAGGTGCCCCGCATCGGCAGTGGGAGCAGGCATAGCTGTTACAACTCACCTTCCGCCGCAGCCTATATCTTCTTCCTGTCCCGGCGTCTTGTCGCATTGGTAACAGGGCCCCCTGTGATGACCGGCGTCATCACAGGGAGGTGCTGTAACCAGTGCGACGGGACGCCGGGGAGTGAGGAAGAAGATAGAGGTTGCGGGGATCGGTGGCAGAAGGTGAGTTGTAACAGCTATGCTCGCTCCCCCCGCCTCTGTGCCCACCCTTCCTACCTCTCATTCGCACCAGGGGTGGGCCCCCTACTGACCACGGGCCCGCGGACCATGCTTGAGTGCCCTAATGGTCAGTCCGCCCCTGCCTCCAACCCATAGGTGAGGAGTGTGATGCTAATATAGCAAGGAGATTCCAAATCTTGTAAAAAAATAAACAAAAAATAATAAAAAAATACATATATACAGGGAGTGCAGAATTATTAGACAAGTTGTATTTTTGAAGAATAATTTTATTATTGAACAACAACCATGTTCTCAATGAGCCCAAAAAACTCATAAATATCAAAGCTGAATATTTTAGAAAGTAGTTTTTAGTTTGTTTTTAGTTTTAGCTATTTTAGGGGGATATCTGTGTGTGCAGGTGACTATTACTGTGCATAATTATTAGGCAACTTAACAAAAAACAAATATATACCCATTTCAATTATTTATTTTTACCAGTGAAACCAATATAACATCTCAACATTCACAAATATACATTTCTGACATTCAAAAACAAAACAAAAACAAATCAGTGACCAATATAGCCACCTTTCTTTGCAAGGACACTCAAAAGCCTGTCATCCATGGATTCTGTCAGTGTTTTGATCTGTTCATCATCAACATTGCGTGCAGCAGCAACCACAGCCTCCCAGACACTGTTCAGAGAGGTGTACTGTTTTCCCTCCTTGTAAAACTCACATTTTATGATGGACCACAGGTTCTCAATGGGGTTCAGATCAGGTGAACAAGGAGGCCATGTCATTCGTTTTTCTTCTCTTTTATACCCTTTCTTGCCAGCCACGCTGTGGAGTACTTGGATGCGTGTGATGGAGCATTGTCCTGCATGAAAATCATGTTTTTCTTGAAGGATGCAGACTTCTTCCTGTACCACTGCTTGAAGAAGGTGTCTTCCAGAAACTGGCAGTAGGACTGGGAGTTGAGCTTGACTCCATCCTCAACCCGAAAAGGCCCCACAAGCTCATCTTTGATGATACCAGCCCACACCAGTACTCCACCTCCACCTTGCTGGCGTCTGAGTCGGACTGGAGCTCTCTGCCCTTTACCAATACAGCCACGGGCCCATCCATCTGAAAAATCAGTCTTGAGATATTTCTTAGCCCAGTCTTGACGTTTCAGCTTGTGTGTCTTGTTCAGTGGTGGTCGTCTTTCAGCCTTTCTTACCTTGGCCATGTCTCTGAGTATTGCACACCTTATGCTTTTGGGCACTCCAGTGATGTTGCAGCTCTGAAATATGGCCAAACTGGTGGCAAGTGGCATCTTTGCAGCTGCACGCTTGACTTTTCTCAGTTCATGGGCAGTTATTTTGCGCCTTGGTTTTTCCACACGCTTCTTGCGACCCTGTTGACTATTTTGAATGAAACGCTTTATTGTTCGATGATCACGCTTCAGAAGCTTTGCAATTTTAAGAGTGCTGCATCCTTTTGCAAGATATCTCACTATTTTTGACTTTTCTGAGCCTGTCAAGTCCTTCTTTTGACCCATTTTGCCGAAGGAAAGGAAGTTGCCTAATAATTATGCACACCTGATATAGGGTGTTGATGTCATTAGACCACACCCCTTCTCATTACAGAGATGCACATCACTTAATATGCTTAATTGGTAGTAGGCTTTCGGGCCTATACAGCTTGGAGTAAGACAACATGCATAAAGAGGATGATGTGGTCAAAATACTCACTTGCCTAATAATTCTGCACTCCCTATATATATATATATATATATATATATATATATATATATATATATATATATAAAATAAATGCATAAATAAAGATGATGAGATTATTATTATGTGGAGAACTGATCAAAAAATACAGTGTGTCTATAATAAACTAAATGAAATGTTTCCTTAATTAATTCATTGAAAACAGCTGTTTTCTTTCTGGCAAAACTTTCTGGATGACCCTTGTATATAATGTGGGTGTGTGCGTTTCTGTGTTATGCTAGGTACGGTACTCACGATGCGTTTTTCGGTCGATTTTCCTTCCAATTGATTTTCCGCTCGATTTTCTGCTTGATTCTCTTATCTTTTCTTATCAAATTCCATTCACTTCTATGAGAAATCGACCACAAAAATGATCGGAAATAATATCAGACAAGATGGAAATTATCTATCGAACCATCTATCTAACACAAAATTGTATGGTGTGTACCTAGCATTAAACGGAAAACTAGTTCATCTCTCAGCAGCTTTCTAGTAGCCTAAATAAGGTATGAAAAGCATACTGCTTTGTGTGGTAATAATAATTGGGGTTGCACTGCTGTGTTTGCAAAATGTAGATCCATAGGAAGGAAGATGGAAAACTTTAAGATCTCTGTAAACGTGGGGCCAATGGCCACGGCTTACTTTAACCTGACTTACGAGGAGTTGCTAAAGCGCCATCTTGGAAATTATGAGCTGCACATAAAAGTGAAGCCAAGACAGCTTGTAGAAAACTTTCAGGTAAGCAGACACTGATTTACGTACATTTTTCTTGTTTACAGGAGAACTCTACAAAATGTCAATGGCTTGGGCACTGACTACGGATAGCATTTGTAATTTATGTCTTTTAAAATGTTTGCCCTCATAAAGACATGTTCTCTCCAGCCAGCTGGCTGACTCATCTATCTTAGTGAACATGGCAAAACAGGACACACATTATTTCCATTACAACCCCAAGCACAAAAGGGTGCCTGAGAGAAACAGCTCATCAGACTTAACATAACAGACGGTGTAAAAAAAAGTAAAATTTTCAATCTCCAGGATTGCACAGTGTTTGCAGTAGCAAGAATACTGTTTTTAGTAATCTTTCACACTGTATTACAAGCAAGGAGAAAACTTAAAGTGGTATAAAACGCTGATGTAACATTCAATCAAAATGTGTTTTCCTACTTTTTATTACTCATATAGTTATCATATTTGCTTTTGTGCACAAGCTATATTGTCGGTTTACAAATTACAAATTCCCAAAGTACAGTTTATATGCTCTGGAAGCTGCAATTTCATTGTATTGCATAGCTGCTGTATTTACATATTAAAATCTATCTAGTAATCACTTCTCAGTTCTTTCTGCTTCTCAGCTCAGTACAGCTCAGTTTCGGCAGTTTGCTAATGTTTACTAAATGCATCTGACAAAGGAATGTAAACGAAAGATAAAGTTATCACCTCTTCGGATGCGGCCAGAAGCTTGCTACTGAAGAACAAAGTGCTGTTTTTGACTGTTTGAATGCTGTTCTGTTACAATTTTTTTGTGGTAGTAGATTTATGCTCTAAATAATCTTTTAGAACAAAGAGGAAATGCTGAGTTTCATTCCATTTTAAGATAATGGGAATGCTGTAGAATCCTCTTTAGGTGTGCAGCATGGCCCGTATCCCCGGGCAGCAGACATAAACACCTGTCTGAACATAGGCATTTGGTGATATGAGTAGCACCAAGGCATTGAAAAGCTGGCAATAACGTTAATTGAATTATATCCAAAATCCATGAACATTTTTAATACCACCCCCACCCAGGTTCCCCAGTAGCTGCAAAAGTGACAAATGTGTCACTGGATTCATTACTGCACTTGTCCTTGAGGCCCCTTTCACACTGGCATGTTGCGTTACCTTGTTTTGCCGCAGGGTAACGGTACACCAATGCAAGTCTATGGAGTATTTCATACCTTGCGCAGGGCAATGCGCTGGAAGACTCCAATTTGACGCGCGGGCAACAGCGTGTTAGGGGCCAGCATGTGTGGTGACCGGGAGTAATGTTAGTCTGTGGCGACGCAGCTTTTTTACCTGTTCGGCGTTCACATTGCGACGTGCATGCGCGGAAGCGTATTTTTTTAATACATTACTGCGCAATTCTAATTTTGGCCACAGGAAGTGGGCGCTAGAGAGCCTCACTTCCTGCTTGGCAGCCAGAAGGGAGATTACCGTGCATTGCCGTGGTAATCTTCGAAAGGCAATTTTTAGCGTTGCCGATCATCGCACTGCAGCGCACCTATAACGCCGGTTAGAAGTGTGAAACTGGCCTTAATTAAAATGAAGCTAGAGCCTGGAGGTGTTCAATGACTAGCGCAGTATACTGATGTGTGAAATCTGTGCTGATCTGCATATACTGACAGATGATAAACCTCTTACAAACACATTTGACAGATAAACGTGCACATCGTTGAGCCACAGGAAATCACCTTTGTGAATCCACACGGAGCCTTCATGACCAACGAACTGGTGGACACGGTCTCCATAAGCCACACCGGGAACAAGGCGAGTCTACACTTACCATTCTATATAGCAAGATTTCCCATATTCAAGTTACATTTCAAGTAACTGTGTCTCATGCAACATTTATCTCGCAGGCCTATATCGAGTTTAGTCCAAGTCTGGACCAGCAGCGCAAATGTCCTGCCTGCTCTGATACACTTTTAGATGGTGACTTTGTTGTAAAATATGAAGTGAAGAGAGAAACATCGGCAGGAAATGTGCAGGTGATTTGCAGTGTTTCATTCCATTGTCATTTTCCAACAATATAAGCTGCTGATTTTACATAAAAAACATCCTTTATGGTGGGGCCTGTTCAGAGATGGATTAAGATGTAAGAGAACCTAGGCAAGGTAGATGAATTCAGGGATGGTCGTAGTCAGCCAACTACGCTTTGCCAAACTACGGCTTCGAAATCAAATATTCACTTCGTATGCATTTCGTAGACTACGCATTAAAATACGCGATTATGCGTAGTGCGAAGCGTAGTGTATGCGGACACTTATGCCCTAATGCGGATGCAGAAAGATTTCCGCATTAATTTCTCTTTAATGCTTATACCGGGAACTCTTCTATGCGTACATTCCCCTTTCCAATGCGTAATTTTGTAGGCATACAATCGTACGCGGAAAAATAGACGCGAGTAAAGCATTCATAATACTTTGCAATACATATTAACTACACGTAGCGGGCGTAAAGTACGCATATCAGTACCTTGCTACGTGTAAATTCGTAAGCGTAGTTTTGAAACTTTGCATCTCACACAGAACCCTTCTCTGGTGATGCCTAGCCCAAACCCCCCCCCCCCCCCCCTGGTAGTGCCTAAACCTAAACCACCCCCCTGGTACCTAACCCAAAGACTTCCCCTGGTGATGCCTAACTGTAAGACCCCCCCCCCCCCTTGGTAGTCCCCAAACCTAACCACCCCTGGTGGCACCGAACCCTAAATCCCCCTCCCAAAGGTACCCCCCCCCCCTTCGGCAAAGCCGCAATATGTGGCTATGTAGGTAAATTTCAGTACCTGGTTAGCGGCAAGAGGGGGCAATTTCGGTGGACAGGCTTGTGAAAAACAAAACTGACTTGTGGATAACAAATTTGCAGCATTGCATAGCCGTGCGCCCATTTTCCTTTCATGTCGCAAAATGCAGCTTTTATTATAGATGCCTGCGGTGGCACTGTTTTTTCTGAAAGGGCTACTACTTTTCTGCCAACTGTCAATTTTTTTCACATGTAAAGTAACGCTGCGATTTGCCCCTAGGGAAAACGATGCAATTTAAATGCCACATCTGCACTCTGGAAAGTAATAATGAGGATATCAAATGGTGATTTGCAAATAATTGGCCTCAGTTCACTTAAGGGCCATTTGGTAAATCAAAACCGTTCGTGAAAATACAGCATTTGGTATGTGTGGGTGAACGTGGGTGACATTCAGTAGAATAGGTTTAAAACCATTTGGCAAGGTAGCCTAAAGTATTTGGTAAATACCGATTCAAGCAGTATTTTCCAGAATAAACTTGTACAGTAATTCTCTGGATGTTAGCAGAGACACTTGAACCTAAACTAACTTTTATTTAAAAAAAAAAATTTTTTTGCAAAAAAAAAAAAAAAAATTTTAGGGTACAATTTTACTATTTGTGCTGCACCCCATTTAATATGAAATAAATTCTATTACAATAGGCGTAATATTCCCTGATAGATATAACTTCCTGACAGGAACCAGCTGGTCTACTCTGTCAGGAAATACCAACTGAACATGCCCACTTCCATATTGGTGAATTCAAAGCAAGGCCAGTTGTAGACTTTTTGCCGCCTGACGCAATACATTTAGTGTTGGGCGAACATCTAGATGTTCGGGTTCGGGCCGAACAGGCCGAACATGGCCGCGATGTTCGGGTGTTCGACCCGAACTCCGAACATAATGGAAGTCAATGGGGACCCGAACTTTTGTGGTTTGTAAAGCCTCCTTACATGCTACATACCCCAAATTTACAGGGTATGTGCACCTTGGGAGTGGGTACAAGAGGAAAAAAAAATTTAGCAAAAAGAGCTTATAGTTTTTGAGAAAATCGATTTTAAAGTTTCAAAGGGAAAACTGTCTTTTAAATGCGGGAAATGTCTGTTTTCTTTGCACAGGTAACATGCTTTTTGTCGGCATGCAGTCATAAATGTAATACATATAAGAGGTTCCAGGAAAAGGGACCGGTAATGCTAACCCAGCAGCAGCACACGTGATGGAACAGGAGGAGGGTGGCGCAGGAGGAGAAGGCCACGCTTTGAGACACAACAACCCAGGCCTTGCATGAGGACAAGAAGCGTGCGGATAGCATGCTTTGTACCACCATGCAGTCATAAATGTAATAAAGATAAGTGGTTCAATAAACAGGGACCACGCGGCAACGCTAACCCAGCAGCAGCACACGTGATGGAACAGGAGGAGGCGCAGGAGGAGAAGGCCACGCTTTGTGAGACACAACAACCCAGGCCTTGCATGAGGACAAAAAGCGTGCGGATAGCATGCTTTGTACCGCCATGTAGTCATAAATGTAATAAAGATAAGAGGTTCAATAAACAGGGACCACGCGGCAACGCTAACCCAGCAGCAGCAGCAGCAGCAGCACACGTGATGGAACAGGAGGAGGCGCAGGAGGAGAAGGCCACGCTTTGTGAGACACAACAACCCAGGCCTTGCATGAGGACAAAAAGCGTGCGGATAGCATGCTTTGTACCGCCATGTAGTCATAAATGTAATAAAGATAAGAGGTTCAATAAACAGGGACCACGCGGCAACGGTAACCCAGCAGCAGCAGCAGCAGCAGCAGCACACGTGATGGAACAGGAGGAGGCGCAGGAGGAGAAGGCCACGCTTTGTGAGACACAACAACCCAGGCCTTGCATGAGGACAAAAAGCGTGCGGATAGCATGCTTTGTACCGCCATGTAGTCATAAATGTAATAAAGATAAGAGGTTCCATAAACAGGGACCACGCGGCAACGGTAACCCAGCAGCAGCAGCAGCAGCAGCAGCACACGTGATGGAACAGGAGGAGGCGCAGGAGGAGAAGGCCACGCTTTGTGAGACACAACAACCCAGGCCTTGCATGAGGACAAAAAGCGTGCGGATAGCATGCTTTGTACCGCCATGTAGTCATAAATGTAATAAAGATAAGAGGTTCCATAAACAGGGACCGGCAACGGTAACCCAGCAGCAGCAGCAGCAGCAGCAGCACACGTGATGGAACAGGAGGAGGCGCAGGAGGAGAAGGCCACGCTTTGTGAGACACAACAACCCAGGCCTTGCATGAGGACAAAAAGCGTGCGGATATAGCAGCAATGCTTTTTGCCGCCATGCAGTCATAAATGTAATACAGATGAGAGGTTCAATAAACAGGGACCGGAAACGCTAAACCATCCCAGATGTTCATCGGTCATGTTACTTGGTTGGGGTCCAGGAGTGTTGCGTAGTCGTTTCCAATCCAGGATTGATTCATTTTAATTTGAGTCAGACGGTCTGCATTTTCTGTGGAGAGGCGGATACGCCGATCTGTGATGATGCCTCCGGCAGCACTGAAACAGCGTTCCGACATAACGCTGGCTGCCGGGCAAGCCAGCACCTCTATTGCGTACATTGCCAGTTCGTGCCAGGTGTCTAGCTTCATGCCCGGTTTCAGGTCCAGCGGTGCCAGCCACAAATCCGTCTGTTCCTTTATTCCCCTCCAAATTTCCTCCCCTGTGTGCTGCTTATCCCCAAGGCAGATCAGCTTCAGCAACGCTTGCTGACGCATGCCAACAGCTGTGCTGCACTGCTTCCACGATCCTACTGCTGCTGGTGCTGGGTTAGCATTTCCGGATGAGGTACAGCTTTGAGATGCGTTGGAGGAGAAGGAGTCAGAGAGGTAGGTGCTGCTGTTGTTATCCAGCTGTTTGCGGCGTGGGCAACACCCGCGCCGTAGCAGGTGAGGAATCGCTGCCAGGCTCCACAAGGTTCACCCAGTGCGCGGTAAGGGAGATGTATCGACCCTGGCCGAACGCACTCGTCCAGGTGTCAGTGGTGAGGTGAACCTTGCAGGCAACGGCATTCTTCAAGCTTCGGGTTATTTAGCTGACCACGTGCTCATGCAACTCAGGCACTGCAGAGCGCGCAAAGTGGTAGCGGCTGGGAACAACGTAACGTGGGATGGCCACTGACATCATGCCCTTGAAGCTGTTTGTCTCCACCACTCGATATGGCAGCATTTCGCAGGCCAGAAGCTTGGCTATGCTGGCTGGCTGTTACTGCCACGGCCCGGGGGTCATTTGCTGGCAATTTCCTCTTGTGCTCAAACATCTCAGAGACAGACAACTCAACCGTAGCGCTGCACACCGAAGGGCTGTTGGTTGTTGTGTTTGATGAACACTGGGAGACCTCAAGAGCACTAGTCCGGAAAGTGACAGTGTCAGCATCGTCTGATGTTTGTGAATGTTGTGAACCACGCAATGGCTGGGCTACTGCTGCTGCTGAGGCGGGTCTGGTGGTGAGTCTGGTGAACCCAAGGGAGGCAGTGTTGCTGGTGGTACCCTGTCCTGCCGCGTTTGCCCACAGAGTGGGATGTTTGGATAGAATGTGGCGGCTCATGCTGGTGGTGGAGAGGTTGTTAATACTTTTCCCCCTGCTCAGGCGGGTCTTGCACACCTTGCAAATCGCCATGGTAACATCCTCAGTGCAGTCTTCAAAGAAAGCCCAGACTTTAACTGGCTGAGGACTCGGACCTCGTGCGTGATGTGCTGGTGCTGCTTAACCCACTGCTGGACGCTTGAGAGGTCATCCAAGTAATTATCTGGTCCTGTTCTTTTGGATCTGTGAGGGTTGTTGTCCTGGACAACATGGGCAGTATTGAGTGGGTTTTCTTGGGTGCTCCCCTGTGGCCTGTACGTGAACCGTCAGGGGAAACACCTCTTCCCTTGCCCCTCCCTCTTTCACCGGATTTCTTCCTCATTTCACTTATCCTTAAAGTACACGCTGACTGGCAGCAGTACAGTGGCAGTACAGAAATGCTATACAGTGGTGGGTGAGCGGTGTACCACTATTGTCAGCAGTGACACAGAGCACAATGCTATACAGTGGCGGGTGAGCGGTGTACTACTGTTCCCAGCAGACACAGAGTGGAAGTAAACACAATGCTATATAGTGTGGCTGAGCCGTGTACACAGAGTGGCATTAAACACAATGCTATATAGTCTGCTATATAGTCACCCCGAACAGGGTGATGTTCTGCAGAACCCGAACAGTGGCAAACACTGTTCGCCCAACACTACTGGGAGGGAACGCAGATTTTAGTACCTAAACACACGATACAACATGTTTTCCGGGGTCGGACTCTGAGGCACATACAGATGGTCCCGATCATCATCCTCATCATACAACTCTTCTCCTGAGTCTGACCCACCCACCACCTCTGCCACCCCAACATCCCCAGACACAGACCCCTCATCGTCCTCAACATTAACTTGGGATGCTGGCCTGAGCCAGACCTCCTCCTCCACATCAGGCCCCATCATCTCCTCAATGGCAGCCCTCATTAATCGCTCTGGCGACGGACTGATGGACACAACGTTCTCCTCCGGGGAGGGCTGCTGCTGACCACTGGCTGCTGGGGTGGATGTTATAGCTTGCGTGGGGCGTTGGCTGTTGCTGTTGTTGGGAGTGCTGCTCACAGCGGAGGTCTCTGGGGAACTCATGTTGAGCTCATATAGTGGTTGACGGTGAGTGGAGTATTACTGATCCCAGCAATATACACACTGACTGGCAGAGTACGCAATGCTATATAGTGTGGCTGAGCGGTGTACACAGAGTGGCAGTAAACACAATGCTATATAGTCTGGCTGAGCGAGCGGTGTACTACTGTTCCCAGCAGAATCAGAGTGGCAGTAAACAATGGTATATAGTCTGGCTGAGCGGTGTACACAGAGTGTCAGTAAACAATGGTATATAGTCTGGCTGAGCGAGCGGTGTACTACTGTTCCCAGCAGAATCAGAGTGGCAGTAAACAATGGTATATAGTCTGGCTGAGCGGTGTACACAGAGTGTCAGTAAACAATGGTATATAGTCTGGCTGAGCGGTGTACACACAATGCTATATAGTCTGCTATATAGTGTCAGTAAACAATGGTATATAGTCTGGCTGAGCGAGCGGTGTACTACTGTTCCCAGCAGAATCAGAGTGGCAGTAAACAATGGTATATAGTCTGGCTGAGCGGTGTACACAGAGTGTCAGTAAACAATGGTATATAGTCTGGCTGAGCGGTGTACACAGAGTGGCAGTAAACACAATGCTATATAGTCTGGCTGAGCGAGCGGTGTACTACTGTTCCCAGCAGAATCAGAGTGGCAGTAAACAATGGTATATAGTCTGGCTGAGCGGTGTACACAGAGTGTCAGTAAACAATGGTATATAGTCTGGCTGAGCGGTGTACACAGAGTGTCAGTAAACAATGGTATATAGTCTGGCTGAGCGGTGTACACAGAGTGGCAGTAAACACAATGCTATATACTCTGGCTGAGCGAGCGGTGTACTACTGTTCCCAGCAGACACAGAACAGTGAACAGAATGCTATATAGTGTGGCTGAGCGAGCGGTGTACCACTATTCCCAGCAGACACAGAACAGTGAACAGAATGCTATATAGTGTGGCTGAGCGGGCGGTGTACCACTATTCCCAGCAGACACAGAACAGTGAACAGAATGCTATATAGTGTGGATGAGCGAGCGGTGTACCACTATTCCCAGCAGACACAGAACAGTAAACAGAATGCTATATAGTGTGGCTGAGCGAGCGGTGTACCACTATTCCCAGCAGACACAGAACAGTGAACAGAATGCTATATAGTGTGGCTGAGCGAGCGGTGTACCACTATTCCCAGCAGACACAGAACAGTGCACAGAATGCTATATAGTGTGGCTGAGCGAGCGGTGTACCACTATTCCCAGCAGACACAGAACAGTAAACAGAATGCTATATAGTGTGGCTGAGCGAGCGGTGTACCACTATTCCCAGCAGACACAGAACAGTAAACAGAATGCTATATAGTGTGGCTGAGCGAGCGGTGTACCACTATTCCAAGCAGACACAGAACAGTGAACAGAATGCTATATAGTGTGGCTGAGCGAGCGGTGTACCACTATTCCCAGCAGACACAGAGTGGCAGTAAACAGAATGCTATATAGTGTGGCTGAGCGAGGTACACAGAGTGGCAGTAAACAGAATGCTATATAGTGTGGCTGAGCAAGCGGTGTACTACTATTCCCAGCAGACACAGAGTGGCAGTAAACAGAATGCTATATAGTGTGGCTGAGCGAGGTACACAGAGTGGCAGTAAACAGAATGCTATATAGTGTGGCTGAGCAAGCGGTGTACTACTGTTCCCAGCAGTGACACAATGACAGGGGGGACCCTGGCTAGCGTGGCTGGAGCGCGAACTACCCTGCCTGCCTACCCAAAGCTAAACCCACAGACAAATGGCGGAGATATGACGTGGTTCGGGTATTTATTTACCCGAACCACGTGACCGTTCGGCCAATCAGAGCGCGTTCGGGTCCGAACCACGTGACCCGTTCGGCCAATCACAGCGCTAGCCGAACGTTCGGGGAACGTTCGGCCATGCGCTCTTAGTTCGGCCATATGGCCGAACGGTTTGGCCGAGCACCGTCAGGTGTTCGGCCGAACTCGAACATCACCCGAACAGGGTGATGTTCTGCAGAACCCGAACAGTGGCGAACACTGTTCGCCCAACACTAAATACATTGTCAGGACGCCCCCCAATGTGTGTGTGCGCAAAACTGGACCGAAGTGGAGAGAGGGCTGTGCATTGCAGGCACTGGCATTATGCTTACCCCCCTCTGTTTCTTCCAAGGCAGCATCTCTACCTGCCGGCCCGCAGCATCTCCTCCCCAGGATAGCAGGTATGTGCTGCACCTCTCTAACTACAGCGGCACCTTATGTGACCCCACGGCACAGGTCACATGAGGCACTGCTGTAGCCATGGATACTGGACGCTCGATGGGCAGATGGAGATCCCATCGCTAGAATGCAGAGAGCAGGTGAGTGAAGCGACGCCACGTATCTAGGGAGGGGGAGACGGGGAGTGCGAGGAGGGAGATATTTGGGGAGGGGAGCCACCTCTTGCCACCCTCTAATTGTTGTGGCCCTGAAGCACGATTCACATTACTTGGGAGAACCGACCCTGATTCAAAGTTCATATCAGAATTACCAAACATTTTTAGACCAGGTCTAAATTATTCGGTAAAACGTTTGGTAAGTCTACATGGTCTCAACTTGTACACTACTGAATTCAGTATTTTACCGAGCATTCGGAAGATCACTCTAAACTGCTTTGTGAATTGATGCAATGTAGTGAAAGCTGAGAAATGGATAATGTCACAGGGCGTTTCTCAGAAGAACAATGCGAAGCAGGTCACTTAGGCACGCGCTCTTTCCTGCTTCTCCCTCCGAGTTGCTACGAGCAGTCATTCAGCTCACCCTGCGCCAAAGTGACCAGGCGGTGAGAATCCATGTATGCGAACAATGAGCATGCTCCATCCAATGTATGGACTTCATACCTTCCTAGTAACACCTAGTAACTACCGTACCTGTCTATATCTCACTTACAGATTGTCAACGGATACTTTGTGCACTACTTCGCTCCCAGCAGTCTAACCAGGCTGCCCAAGAGTGTTGTGTTTGTTATCGATCATAGTGGATCGATGGCAGGACGGAAGATGGAACAGGTAATAGAACATATTTATGGGGTTTGAACTGTGTCCCTATACTGTAAAGCAAAGCAAACAGTGGAGTAGAAATAGGGGATGAAGAGGTTGCTATGACGCTGGGGCCCCTGGACCTGAGGTGCCCATCAGTGATCCTCCTTAAACTGTTTTAAAGCGGACCTGAACTCAGAACTTTCTCCCTGCTTCAAAAGATCAGCAACAGCATAATAACCTTTAAAGAAAAAACATCTTTGTTACAGCTGATACAAATCCTGTAATACATCTGCAGTGTGTCTATTTCCTGCTTTCATGGAAGCAGACATAGGGTTAACATCCTGTGTTTACCAATTAGCTCCTCTGCCAAGGCTGTAAGCTGACACAGCTGAGAGATCAAATTACAGTTGTGATTAGTTACAGATGAGGGGGAATTAGACAGGCTAAACTCTCTACATATACAGTATACAGGTTACATTTCTCTGTCCTGTGCAAGAGTTCAGGTCCACTTTAACTTGTGTTAGCTCTTGAAGGACAACTGAAGTGAGAGTGATATGGAGGCTGACATATTTATTTCCTTTTAAGCAATACCAGATACCTGGCTGTCCTGCTAACCCTCTGCCTCTAATACTTTTAGTCATAGACCCTGAACAAGCATGCAGCAGATCTGGTGTTTCTGACATTCTTGTCAGACCTGACAAGATTAGCTGCATGCTTGTTTGTGGTGTTATTCAGACACTACTGCAGCCAAATGGACCAGCAGGGCTGCCAGGCAACTAGTATTGTTGAAAAGGAAACAAAAATGGCAGCCTCCATATCACTCTCCCTTCAGTTGCCCTTTAATTGCTGCTATGCTGGCCATGGTCACCTCTACATGTGCTTTGAATAGTGGTAATCATTAACATACTATGCTTGACCAGGACTAGAAGTAGTTTGTATGGAGCGCTGTAAAAACAGCGCTGGAGATTTGGGCGCAAGCTGAAGCCACCGTAGACTGTTATAAGAATTATGGCTATACTGTAGCAGTGCTCAGTAACTGATTTGGGTGGGTCAGAAGACGGAGCACAAATCACTGCAACAACACTGTAATTCGGCAATAGCTGGAAGCCGAATTCTGTCTGTCCCCGACTATCCATTGCGGCCTGGAGGAAGAATCGTAATTAAAGCCGCCGGGACTTGTGTGTGCACATACTATTTACTGTTATTTAATAAAGAGACATTTTCAAAAGTATATCCCCTTTTCCAAGATTATTATGTGAAAACCACCTTTGATATACAGTACTTTTTCGATCATCTCTCCTCTACCCTAAGGCCCCTTTTACACTTAGTTGCTCTCAGTTAAAACTCAAAGAAAACTGATTTTCAAAGTAATGTCCATGTTTTCCTATGGCGCAGTTCCCACGATACGCGTTTTGACTGAAAGCTTTTTCACAATGCACTGCTATGGAAAAAAACGCGCACCAATGCACACCAACGCATTAAGTGTAAAAGGTCCCTAAGACACATACTTTTTATCACTATCTTTGTCTACAAAAAGAGCCATTGGCTAGTCTTACCATCAGTGGAAACTTCTAACAGCACAAAGGGCTGGTGCACACCAAAACCCGCTAGCAGATCCGCAAAACGCTAGCAGATTTTTAAACGCTTTTTTTTATTTTTATGAGGCGTTTTGCTAGCGTTTTGCGGATTGCTGCTGCGGTTTTCAGTATAGTAGATTTCATATATTGTTACAGTAAAGCTGTTACTGAACAGCTTCTGTAACAAAAACGCCTGCAAAACCGCTCTGAACAGGCGTTTTTCAGAGCGGTTTGCGTTTTTCCTATACTTAACATTGAGGCAGAAACGCATCCGAAATCCCAAAAATGCCTCACCCAGGCATTTTTCGTTTCTGCAAAACGCCTGCCGCTCTAGTGTGCACCACCCCATTGAGATACATTGACCAAGCAGATCCGCAGCCGCAAGCGGATCTGAAAACGCCCAAAAAGCCGCTCGGTGTGCACCAGCCCTAAGGGCCCGTTCTGCAAGAACCGCTACACAATGTAGCGAGTGGCAGTGTTCTCACTGCCGCGGTTCCGGTTAGCGTTAACCGCAACCGCGCTGCATGCAGCAGTTTGCCGGCGACGAGCGTTCCGCGATTAGCAATCATGATTAGCGTGCATAGCACGCTAATCACGATCGCTCCGAAAACGCCGCAGTGTCCAGTGATTTTTCCGCGGTAATCGCCGGCGTTCTGCGATTTTAAGTGTGAACGGGCCCTAATTAGAATCAGTGATAATGAACAGGAAAAACTGTTTGTTCTTGTTTCGCGATTGGCCGTTTCAGCATGTATTAAAGTGTAACTGTCGGGCATAAAATCAAAAATCAATTCTTTATTTTTATCTGGTAAACAAGTAATAAGGATCAGGCAATCCAAAAGTTAAAATCTCTATTACTTTTCTTGTTGATAATAGTGGCGTATCTTAGGAGCTATGGGCCCTGGTGCAAGTTTTTACAATGGGGCCCCCCCAAGTACTGTTTACAGTGTCAGAGATGCAAGAAGGGGATGGAGAACAGCTTGTTAATGATCCCTATTATTCAAAGGATATAAAGTGATTATTACCAGCACAGGACCAATAGAGAGCTAATACTGCAGTTGAGGGAGGGCCCATTGGGGCCCCTCTGGCCCAAGGGCCCCTATGCGGTCGCTACCTCTGCATCCCTTATTGCTACGCCACTGTTGATAAATGATCATTCCCCAGTTCACCTGACTCTTATTTGGTACGTTGCCGCACAAAGGAAGTTGCAGGGCATGCTGGGTTGTCCTTTTTTGTTTCTGTACATTAGTTAAGTCTGAGGGGAAATAAAGAAGCAAAAAAAAAAAAAGACAACCCAGCATGCCCTGCAACTTCTTTTGTGCGGCAACGTACCAAATAGGAGTCAGGTAAACTGAGGAATAATCATTTATAAACAAGAAAAGTCATAGAGATTTTAACTTTTGGATTGCCTGATTAGCATCCTTATTACTTTTTTACCAGATAAGAACAAAGAATTGATTTTTGATTTTTCGCCCGACAGTTACACTTTAAGGTGCCCATACATCTGGTGATTTTGGTGGTGGATTGACCAAGAGACAGATCTCTCTCTGATCGAAACGGATCTGAGAGAGATCCGTGGCCGCTATAAACTGCAGGCTGATTCCAGATCAATTTCAGCATGAAATCTTTCAGGAGTCGGCCTAGTGACGCCACCCCCAGCCGCTGTCTCACCAACTGAAGATGTACCTCTTCCTCCGATGCATGAATACTTCACCTGTCGGTTGCTGTTTCAGTCTCGGCAACTCTTCCTCACACACACACACGGTTGCCAGCGTATTGCTGGTGGGCAGGTGTGATGTCACACGCTGGCGACTACGTGGGGCGCATGTGTGTGAGGAAGAGTGCAGAGAACGAGCCAAAGCAGACACTGACAGGTAAAGTATTCATGCACAGGCACCATGGAGGCAGATTTTACACTGGGGGGACAGTGCCGCAGGTTGAGTTGCTGGTCCCGATATCGCACACCGTTCCTGCCGTGCACCTGATCGAGTACGTTGGCCTAAGACTTTGCAGCATGTCTGATCGATACATGCGACCCATTTTGGGCCTGAAATTGGTCGCATCCTCGTTGAACGTGCATGCTCTTGGCGCCAAAAATGTTCATCTGATTTGATAATTATCGAATCGGATGGTCGATCAGCCACCAAGTCGAGTAATGTATTGGCGCCTTTACTCTTCAAGCAGCCAATGAGATATGAGCAGGGATTAGGGTAATAACAAAGGATCCTTTTCCACGGTAAATTGCTATCACAATCTCAAACTCACTGCAATGTGACTGCAATACAGTATTTCTATTTTACACCATGCGGTTTTCAATGCACTTCAGCGCAGGTTTCATGCAATTGCTCATTTTCACAGTGCAATTATGTTTGCTATGCGATTTTCTTGCACTCCCATTGACTTTAACCCATGTGCAAACTCAGAAAAAATGTAGCATTCTCTACATTTGCATTTGGGTAGAAATTGAATTGGACAAGGGCTGGTTCACACGGACGCTTGGCAACGTTTACCGCCAAGCATTCAGGACTCGTCGGGTAAATGCTCCCATTCAAATAAATGGGAGCATCTAACATCGTGCGGTTACTGGCGTTTACCGTCGATTGCGCAAACGCGGCGTTCCGATCCCGATTTAACGCGTCGCTTCTGCCGGCCCTAGAAGCAGCATGCGGCATCCAGGGCCGGCTAGCCGCGGCGGCTTCATGTCCCCTTGCGAGGACGAGAAACGCTGATTGCATCGGGAAGCCGACGATCGCCTTACCGTCACCCCTAAACGAGACGTCACAGGACGACGCAGCTTTCCAGCCGCCACAACGTCGCCTGTCGTCCGTGTGAACCAGCCCTTAAGGGCAAGGAGGCCCGAGGCAGGTGGAAAGAGTTGGCTTTTACTTAACTAGGGCTCCTTCCAGCCTCCCATAGTCTTAAAGGGCCCTCTGTGTCCTCCCAGTCCCCTACATTGATTCTTTGTCAGCCCTGGTAAAGTACATGACCAGCATGGGTCGTGTACTATGGCGCATGCGCTGAACCAGCCTCTTTGATCATGCTTCTATTGCTGGGATCATTCTGCGCATGCACTTTCACAAGACTCGTAACTATGAATGCACAGAATGCTCCTGGCTATGTGAGAGTGATTGGGTAAGCATGTCACCGGCATAGAGCATTCCCTGTAGTGCACGACCCAGTCAACTCACAGACTTAACCAAGGCTGCCAGTGTGTCTACATAGAGTACTTACAGACCTTCAAGACTAAAGGAGCTTAGAGGAAGTTCCAGGTAAGTAGAAGCCACATTTTTCAACCGGCCTTGGGCTTATTTTTAAGCAAGTCTGAAGCAAAAATAAAAAAACAAAAGAGATACTCACCTAAGGAGAGAGAAGGCTCTGTGTCCTATAGATCCTTACTGTTCTCCTCATGGCGCCCGCGTTCCCCTGCAGTCTCTCCTGTTAGCAGTCCACGGCCAATGGGTCAGAGACTGCTCACTTCCGCCGCCACCGTGGAGACTTCGGCAATCTTCCGGAGTTCTTGGCTTGTGCACTCGCGTATGCGCAGTACGGCCAGTCTTCGGGAGGATTGACGAAATCTCAATGGCGGTGGAAGTGTTAACGGGAGAGCCTGCAAGGGAACGCACGTAGGCACCGTTAGGAGAAAAGGAAGGCTCTATAGGACCCCTCTCCTTCCCTCTCCTTAGGAGAGTACTGTTGTTGTTTATATATATATATATATATATATATATATATATATATATATATATATATATATATTATATCTTATGTTAGATTCAGACTTATTTGTGTAAACATTTATCCAGAGGTAAAGTTTAGTTGGCACTGAGACATTTTATTTCCTGCTGTGCAGACATTTGAAGCCTTTACAAAAATCCTGGAGGACCTCCCAGAAGAGGACTACGTTGGCATTTTGAAATTTAATCACGACGTCTCAGAATGGAAAAGTAATCTTGTGAGAGCTGATCCAGACAACATTAAAAGTGCTAAAGAATTTGTGGCACAGATCACTGCACGAGGAGGTCAGTGCAAGCTTTATATTTGCTATATCTATAAAGACTAGAAACTGTTCCTGCGTACCTATTAGTACAATTCACCTTCTTAAAACAGAAGGTATTTGTCTATAATTCAGCTTTAAGTGAGCAAATTCCCATAACGCATCACTCCTAACAGGGGCGGACTGACAACTCATTGGGCCCCCGGGCAATAGGAGATTATGAGGCCCCCATACCAGTGTTTCCCACCTTTCACGTTATATTTTTACAGACTAAGATATAATAATTTACTGACAACAGTAAATGTTATATTGTGATATTTTATAGTGATAAAAACCGCTGCGCCAAAAAATGGGTGTGGTCACGCAACAGAATATGGGTGGGGCAAAATATACATGACCTTAGCAGTGGTGTAAAAGGTCTGCCGGGCAAGTTTGAACTCTGCCATAGTGTTTCCTCCCAATATACATGTAATCTGACAGCATTTCACCAAAAATCCATGCAATTTGGCAGAGGTTCCTCCAAAATACAGATAATATGGCAGTCGTTCCCCCAAAATAGACGTTATCTGGCAGCAGCGGTTCCCCCAAATACACAATTTTGGCAGCGGCTCCCCAAAATATGCATAATCTGGCAGCGGATCACCGAAAATACATGTAGCAGCAGTGGTTCCCCCAAAATACACAGAATCTGGAAGCAGCAGTTCCCCCATTATACACAATCTGGCAGCGGTTCCCCAAAAATACACATAATCTGGCAGCCGTTTCTCAAAATACACTTAATCTGGCAGCAGCAGTTCCCCAAAAATAGTTAATCTGGCAGCAGTTCCCCCAAAATAGGTGCCCCCAGTATAGGTAACCAGGTCAAAAGGCATCCCCAGTGGAAGCAACCAGGTCTATAGGTTTTCCCAGTGCAGGTATCCAGGTCTATAGGTGTCCCCAGTATAAGTAGCCTAGTCTACAGGTGTCCCCAGAATAGATAACCAGGTCTATAGATGTCCCCATTTAAGATAGCCAGGTCTATAGATGTCCCCAGTTAAGATAACCAGGTCTATAGGTGTCCCCAGTATAGGTAGCCAGGTGTACAGGTGTCTCCAGAATAGGTAGCCAGGCCTATAGGTGTCCCCAGTACAGATAGCCAGGTCTATAGCTGTCCCCAGTACAGATAGCCAGGTCTATAGGTGTCCCCAGTACAGATAGCTAGGTCTATAGGTGCCCCCAGTATATGTAGCTAAGTGTATAAGTGCCCCCAGTATATGTAGTCAGGTGTATAAGTGCCTCCAGTATATGCAGCCAGATGTATAGGTCTCCCCAGTAAATGCAGCCAGGTGTATAGGTCTCCTCAGTATAGCCAGGTCTATAGGTGCACTCAGTATATGTAGCTAGGTCTATAAGTGCCCCCAGTATATGCAGCCAGGCTTGTAGGTGTCTCCAGGAGGGGAGACAGCCATCGAAGGAGGGCGATGAGCATAGCAGCAGAGAAGGGGGGAAGTTCCCCCCCTTCCCTCACCTTGGGGCCCCCCTTCCTGGCTCTGCCCTCCAGAATCTGTAAAGTGTCGCATAGCGGGCAGCGGCTGACAGCGGGCGGAGACTTACCGCTGTTCAGCCAATGGAGGAAGCGCTGATCTGTGTGCCACTAGTCAGGGCCGGATTTCTGGAAAGGCCACAAAAGGTCAATGCCTAGGGCAATAAAATTCAGCAGGGCGCAGGACTTGGAGAGATAAGAGGTCACATGTCAAAGTAAATCACTTCTGCTTTGCTCTATTCTGCCTGAATTCCAGAGATCCCTGCATCTCTCTCACTGCAGAGTGTGTGTGATGACAGCATCTGTTGTCATCTGAAGATCTCGTCCAGTATAATGAGTGGGGACATACAAGCTGCTGTGAGAAAAAAAATATATGGGCCTAAGTAGTAGAACTTTTGAGTTCAGATTAGTTTCTTTATGCATGCATTCAAGGATAGAAATTATCAGCTCTCCTCTCCCCCTGACTGATGTTTTATTACTTGGTCAGAGCTGTTAAAGACCTGAGACCTGTTAGATTTATGGTTTGTTGTTACAGCAACATTCTCTCTGTGCTACAGTTTAACTCTTTCCTGACATGTTTTAGAAGCAGCAAAGCATTGTTCTGTGTTAGCCATCAGTGAAAGCAGGATGTTTTGAAACAGAATGACAACTGTGTTACATTTATTTATATTTACAAAACAATGTATACATCTCCTGCTGACTGTATATATAACTGTATGTCCTAACAGCTTGTATACAGGAACAAAGTCTGAAGATGACTCATTAGCCAAAGGCTCACTACTTTCTTTTGGTTAGCCAATAAATATTATCATTCTATTACAAAACGTAAAAACTTCCTGCTGACTGATTAAGATCTGTCTTAACTTGCCCCAAGTGCTAAATTGTCACTGTGTAAAGTACACCAGAGCTTATGCTAGATACACATGATGCAATTTTCTGACAGATTTACTGTCAGATCGACTATTTCCAACATGTCCGATCTGCTATCCGATAGATTTTCTGAATGATTGTTTTCATAGAAATGAACGGAAAATCGATTGAAAAATTGATCGGAAATTAGATCAGACATGATGGAAATAATCAATCTGACAGTAAATCGTGTGTACCTAGCATTACACTACATCTATGCCAGCGTGTGTAGTATGGGATGCTTCTACTTACCTATTCTCTGGTTTGGATGGGTTTCTCTCCTTTGCGCTGCACCATCACCGGTTTGTGACTCTGACTGAAGCAAGTCACACAAAGGACAAAGAAGCAGTGCATACTCTGTCCTCTCGGGCTTCTTGTTATTACGCACTCCTGTACTGATGTGCACAGCAGCCGAGGCTGGGAGTGTTATGGGTATGTGTACTTGACAAGTGCTGCTCATATATGAGCATCATTTCTGAATTATGCAAGCCCTGAACACTATCGGCTGCTGTGCATCCAGGCTGGAGTGCAAAATTACATGGAGTGGACAGAGCATGCACTGCTTCTTTGAACAGGGGGGGGGGCAAAGCAGCAAAACAGACAGGAGCCCATGTAACCCAGTGAACACTAGTCAGAGTTGGACAGAATGGGGGGGGTGGTTGGTGACAGCCGGCCTAGGGCGCTGGAAAGTACAAATCCGGCCCTGCCACTAGTCTGGTCTTGAGAATCCCAGACTAGTGGCACACAGATCAGCGTTCCCTCCGGTGGCTGAACAGCGGTAAATCTCCGCCCGCTGTCAGCCGCTGCCCGCTATGCGACACTTTACAGATTCTGGAGGGGAGAGCCAGGAAGGGGGGCCCCAAGGTGAGGGAACTTCCCCCCCTTCTCCGCTGCTATGCCCATCGCCCTCCTTCGCTGGCTGTCTCCCCTCCTGCTCAGGGCTCTCTGGCGGGCGGCAGGCCCCCCCTGACCACAGGCCCTCGGTCTGTGCTCGAGTGCCCTAATGGTCAGTCCGCTCCTGACTCCTAAATATGCAAACCATCTCTATGTCCCTGAAGCCAGGCTCACATCCAGAACCGCTGGTGTATAGAAGGCCTATAGCTTAAAATTGTATACAGCCACACTAATCCAATGTTCCGACAGCCTGTGACTTTCTGGTCCTCATCAGTGCATGGCAGGGATTGATGTGGCTTTATGGTATATGGCACAAATGAAAAACAAGGATGGCGGCAAGTAAAGTATTACTCCACAGGGCACCGGGGAGGACAAAACATTGGGGGGACAGTGGCTAGGGGTGGCGAAGCTGTGTGCTGGCACCACAAGGCCGATTCTTGCAAAATTTCATGCTGCAATTGATCGGGAATCGGCCTGTTTATGGCGGGCAACAGATATCTCTCCGATCAGATTCGATCAGAGAGAGATCTGTCTGGTTGGTTGAGCGGACACCAAAATCGCTAGATGTATAGCTACCTTCAGGGCCTTTTTTACACTGCAAAACACAAATGCAAACGCAATGCGATTGTGATTCTGTGATGCGATTTTTCCTTTTTTTGGCAATTGCTTTTTGCAATTTTTGCGCGGCCTGGGGGATTGGCAGGAAAACGCAAAACAACTTTCACAGTGTTTCTATTTTAAACTATGTGTGCTTGCATTTTGCAAATTGCATGCGATCGGAATCACATCGCAAACCGCAGTAAAACCCAATTAGTGTAAAAGAGCCCTAAAGGTTTATTTATAGCAATAAGCTTCTGTGTACAAGGCAAAGTAATTTGTATTTTTCTCACTGCAAAGCCTTGTGATTGGACTGAAAATGACATTATTATGTAAGGTGGCTGCTTCCATTGTTAGCTTGCTGTGACCATGGGGGGAAGAAAGGGAGGAAGTTGTGATTTTTCACAAAGATTACATTACTTTTAGGTCAAATGCTGGTAGAATAACTATACAAGTTACTGGGAGAAAGGATTTTAATTGTATGTTATATCAGACTGTAGTAGTGCACAGATCTGAAGAAAAGCCAAACACAATACCAGCTCTCACCGGAGGGTAGAGCGCACATTTATAACTGATGGCACTTTGAACATGCTCAGAAGCAACAAGTTATTTTGATCCCCATTTATGTCTTTAGCTGAAACATTATTTAACATGTTTTATTCTGATTCATTTAGGCACAAATATAAATTCAGCCTTGTTGGCAGCTGCCAAAATGCTGGAAAATGACAGAAAGAATAAAGTCTTGCCGGAAATAAGCGCTTCAATTATCATCTTCCTGTCTGATGGAGACCCCACCTCTGGTAAGAAGCACTACATCTTCCATTGTAATTCTGCAGGATTAGCGTCAGAAAAAAAAAATGTAATTACATTATTCTACTTGAAACATTTGAGGCCCCTTTCACATTACGGCGTTGTGTCGCCCTCCCCCACCGCCGT
This sequence comes from Hyperolius riggenbachi, assembly GCF_040937935.1. Taxonomy (NCBI): domain Eukaryota; kingdom Metazoa; phylum Chordata; class Amphibia; order Anura; family Hyperoliidae; genus Hyperolius; species Hyperolius riggenbachi. The sequence continues at coordinate 86,421,482 of NC_090654.1, forward strand.
GGCCATTAATATCTATGAGACAGGCCACAGTACCCACGTTGCGGCTCAGGCGACAAGGTATGAGAGGTACTGCACGGCACACGATTGCATGGGAGTCAGTGGCACAGCAACAATCTTTATAGATTGTTGCAGTAGCAGTATCACGCGCATGCACATAACGACAACATCCTGTGATGCACTTCCTGTCTTGAAGTGTGTAGGTGGCTGAGTGGTCAGATGTTTCTGAAGTCTGACGTCAGTGACATACACGTTTGGGGCCGAGATCATGCAGATTTCCCTGTCGGCGATATCTGCCGCATGGACCAATCTGCGTGCAATGGTGCACTGTGGTAGGCTCTTCTGCTGTGCGCAAATCGCCTAAGGCATCACTCCACACACACACACACAAAAAAAAAAAAAAAAAACGCTTCAAGATTTGTGACTTGCTCAGTTACATACAGTGGGATGTGAAAGTTTGGGCAACATTGTTAATCGTCATGATTTTCCTGTATAAATCTTTGGTTGTTACAATAAAAAATGTCAGTTAACCACTTGAGGACCACAGTCTTTTCGCCCCTTAAGGACCAGAGCCTTTTTCTCCATTCAGACCACTGCAGCTTTCACGGTTTATTGCTCGCTCATACAACCTACCACCTAGAGAAATTTTACCTCCTTTTCTTGTCACTAATACAGCTTTCTTTTGGTGCTATTTGATTGCTGCTGCGAGTTTTACTTTTTATTATATTCATTAAAATCGTTGGTTGTTACTCCTCACGGCCCTAAACCGTGAGGAGTAGTCTTGAAACGAAATTTCTCAAGATGACCTGTGAAATCCTAAAGGTACTCATTGGACTTTGGGCCCCTTAGCGCAGTTAGGGTGCAAAAAAGTGCCACACATGTGGTATCGCCGCACTCGGGAGAAGTAGTTTAATGTGTTTTTGGGTGTATTTTTACACATACCCATGCTGGGTGGGAGAAATATCTCTGTAAATGGACAATTGTGTGTAAAAAAATAAAAAAAATTGTCATTTACAGAGATATAGATACTCCCACCCAGCATGGGTATATGTAAAAATACAACACAAAACACATTATACTACTTCTCCTGAGTACGGCAATACCACATGTGTGGCACTTTTTTGCACCCTAACTGTGCTAAGGGGCCCAAAGTCCAATGAGCACCTTCAGGCTTTACAGGGGTGCATACAATTTAGCACCCCCCCACCCACTTGCCAGGACAGTTAACAAACCCCACAAATGACCCCATTTTGAAAAGAATACACGCTAAGGTATTCCATGAGGGCCATGGTGAGTTCATAGAAAATTTTATTTTTTGTCACAAGTTAGCGGAAAATGACATTTTGTGAAAAAAAACAAAACCACAATTTCTGCTAACTTGTGACAAAAAATAAAATATTCTATGAACTCACCATGCACCCAACGGAATACTTTGAGGTGTCCTCTTTCAAAAATGGCATCATTCGTGGGGTCTGTCCTGGCATTTTAGGGTCTCTGCAATCATTACATGTATGGCCAGTATTAGGAGTTTCTGCTATACTCCTTATATTGGGCATAAGGGTAATGCACTCTGGGCTGAAAGGAAAAATGAACATCAAACAATCAATCAATGTGGATGAATAAATATCTGCCAAAAAAATTTGAAAAAAAAAAGAGGGGAAGGCGTCTGCCAGGACATAGGAGCTGCCGCCCCAAAAATCCAAACCCACCAGCTCGTATGCCCTGGCAAACCCGATTTATCGATTCACACCGATCGATGTGGATGAAAAAATCATTGCCAGAGTTCTCTTTTGATACAAAGTGCTTGCCAAAGCGTATGAACCCCAACACCACTCCTCGGCCCATATGCCTCGGCAAACGTATCTTTTTGACCGCGGAGGAGAAATCTCATCCTGCAGCGCTGCATGCACCGATTTTGTGTAACCTGACAGAAGCACAATGCTTCTGTCAGGATGCACCATCAGTGCTGCAGCTGATTGGTCGGTCTGGATAGAAAAAAGAGAGAAGAAAAAAGACAAAACAATACAAAAAGGAGGGGAAGGCGTCTGCCAGGACATAGGAGCTGCCGCCCCAAAAATCCAAACCCACCAGCTCGTATGCCCAGGCAAACCTGATTTATCCATTCACACCGATCGATGTGGATGAACAAATCATTGCCAGAGTTCTTTTTTGATACAAAGTGCTTGCCAAAGCGTATGAACCCCAACACCACTCCTCGGCCCATATGCCTCGGCAAACGTATCTTTTTGACTGCGGAGGAGAAATCTCGTCCTGCAGCGCTGCATGCACCGATTTTGTGTAACCTGATAGACGCGCAATGTTCTGTCAGGATGCACCATCAGTGCTGCAGCTGGTTAGTCGTTCGCTTGGTCCACCTGGAAGGTTAATGGATGGAAAAAGAGAAAAAAAAACACCAAAAAACAAGCAAGCAGCAAAGCAATTACTTCATTAACATTAATAAACTTTGAACTTTTTAAATCAAAACCTTAACATTGCGAACCAAACATTAACTTTTTTGCTTACCTGTTTTTTTTTTTTGGTTTTTTTTTAACTTACCTCCCAAGGACAAACCTCTCCTCCCCCATGGGACAATGTGCGAAGTGCAAATCGCACAGAGTTGTGGCGAAGTACATTACGCAATTTGTTCCAAGTGAAAGGAGAGGTTTCTGGCAGCCCTGTGTATTAGGGTCTCTGGAAACCCGATGTTTGGTTTCACACTGCATATTGACATATCCGGTGGGTCGAGCCCGCCGCTAGTGTTGGGCGAACAGTGTTCGCCACTGTTCGGGTTCTGCAGAACATCACCCTGTTCGGGTGATGTTCGAGTTCGGCCGAACACCTGACGGTGCTCGGCCAAACCGTTCGGCCATATGGCCGAACTAAGAGCGCATGGCCGAACGTTCCCCGAACGTTCGGCTAGCGCTGTGATTGGCCGAACGGGTCACGTGGTTCGGACCCGAACGCGCTCTGATTGGCCGAACGGTCACGTGGTTCGGGTAAATAAATACCCGAACCACGTCATATCTCCGCCATTTGTCTGTGGGTTTAGCTTTGGGTAGGCAGGCAGGGTAGTTCGCGCTCCAGCCACGCTAGCCAGGGTCCCCCCTGTCATTGTGTCACTGCTGGGAACAGTAGTACACCGCTTGCTCAGCCACACTATATAGCATTCTGTTTACTGCCACTCTGTGTACCTCGCTCAGCCACACTATATAGCATTCTGTTTACTGCCACTCTGTGTCTGCTGGGAATAGTAGTACACCGCTTGCTCAGCCACACTATATAGCATTCTGTTTACTGCCACTCTGTGTACCTCGCTCAGCCACACTATATAGCATTCTGTTTACTGCCACTCTGTGTCTGCTGGGAATAGTGGTACACCGCTCGCTCAGCCACACTATATAGCATTCTGTTCACTGTTCTGTGTCTGCTTGGAATAGTGGTACACCGCTCGCTCAGCCACACTATATAGCATTCTGTTTACTGTTCTGTGTCTGCTGGGAATAGTGGTACACCGCTCGCTCAGCCACACTATATAGCATTCTGTTTACTGTTCTGTGTCTGCTGGGAATAGTGGTACACCGCTCGCTCAGCCACACTATATAGCATTCTGTTCACTGTTCTGTGTCTGCTGGGAATAGTGGTACACCGCTCGCTCAGCCACACTATATAGCATTCTGTTCACTGTTCTGTGTCTGCTGGGAATAGTGGTACACCGCTCGCTCAGCCACACTATATAGCATTCTGTTTACTGTTCTGTGTCTGCTGGGAATAGTGGTACACCGCTCACTCATCCACACTATATAGCATTCTGTTCACTGTTCTGTGTCTGCTGGGAATAGTGGTACACCGCTCGCTCAGCCACACTATATAGCATTCTGTTCACTGTTCTGTGTCTGCTGGGAATAGTGGTACACCGCTCGCTCAGCCACACTATATAGCATTCTGTTCACTGTTCTGTGTCTGCTGGGAATAGTGGTACACCGCTCGCTCAGCCACACTATATAGCATTCTGTTTACTGTTCTGTGTCTGCTGGGAATAGTGGTACACCGCTCGCTCAGCCACACTATATAGCATTCTGTTTACTGTTCTGTGTCTGCTGGGAATAGTGGTACACCGCTCGCTCAGCCACACTATATAGCATTCTGTTTACTGTTCTGTGTCTGCTGGGAACAGTAGTACACCGCTCGCTCAGCCAGAGTATATAGCATTGTGTTTACTGCCACTCTGTGTACACCGCTCAGCCAGACTATATACCATTGTTTACTGACACTCTGTGTACACCGCTCAGCCAGACTATATACCATTGTTTACTGACACTCTGTGTACACCGCTCAGCCAGACTATATACCATTGTTTACTGCCACTCTGATTCTGCTGGGAACAGTAGTACACCGCTCGCTCAGCCAGACTATATAGCATTGTGTTTACTGCCACTCTGTGTACACCGCTCAGCCAGACTATATACCATTGTTTACTGACACTTTGTGTACACCGCTCAGCCAGACTATATACCATTGTTTACTGAAACTCTGTGTACACCGCTCAGCCAGACTATATACCATTGTTTACTGCCACTCTGATTCTGCTGGGAACAGTAGTACACCGCTCGCTCAGCCAGACTATATACCATTGTTTACTGACACTATATAGCAGACTATATAGCATTGTGTGTACACCGCTCAGCCAGACTATATACCATTGTTTACTGACACTCTGTGTACACCGCTCAGCCAGACTATATACCATTGTTTACTGCCACTCTGATTCTGCTGGGAACAGTAGTACACCGCTCGCTCAGCCAGACTATATACCATTGTTTACTGACACTCTGTGTACACCGCTCAGCCAGACTATATACCATTGTTTACTGCCACTCTGATTCTGCTGGGAACAGTAGTACGCCGCTCGCTCAGCCAGACTATATAGCATTGTGTTTACTGCCACTCTGTGTACACCGCTCAGCCACACTATATAGCATTGCGTACTCTGCCAGTCAGTGTGTATATTGCTGGGATCAGTAATACTCCACTCACCGTCAACCACTATATGAGCTCAACATGAGTTCCCCAGAGACCTCCGCTGTGAGCAGCACTCCCAACAACAGCAACAGCCAACGCCCCACGCAAGCTATAACATCCACCCCAGCAGCCAGTGGTCAGCAGCAGCCCTCCCCGGAGGAGAACGTTGTGTCCATCAGTCCGTCGCCAGAGCGATTAATGAGGGCTGCCATTGAGGAGATGATGGGGCCTGATGTGGAGGAGGAGGTCTGGCTCAGGCCAGCATCCCAAGTTAATGTTGAGGACGATGAGGGGTCTGTGTCTGGGGATGTTGGGGTGGCAGAGGTGGTGGGTGGGTCAGACTCAGGAGAAGAGTTGTATGATGAGGATGATGATCGGGACCATCTGTATGTGCCTCAGAGTCCGACCCCGGAAAACATGTTGTATCGTGTGTTTAGGTACTAAAATCTGCGTTCCCTCCCAGTAGTGTTGGGCGAACAGTGTTTGCCACTGTTCGGGTTCTGCAGAACATCACCCTGTTCGGGGTGACTATATAGCAGACTATATAGCATTGTGTTTAATGCCACTCTTTGTACACGGCTCAGCCACACTATATAGCATTGTGTTTACTTCCACTCTGTGTCTGCTGGGAACAGTAGTACACCGCTCACCCGCCACTGTATAGCATTGTGCTCTGTGTCACTGCTGACAATAGTGGTACACCGCTCACCCACCACTGTATAGCATTTCTGTACTGCCACTGTACTGCTGCCAGTCAGCGTGTACTTTAAGGATAAGTGAAATGAGGAAGAAATCCGGTGAAAGAGGGAGGGGCAAGGGAAGAGGTGTTTCCCCTGACGGTTCACGTACAGGCCACAGGGGAGCACCCAAGAAAACCCACTCAATACTGCCCATGTTGTCCAGGACAACAACCCTCACAGATCCAAAAGAACAGGACCAGATAATTACTTGGATGACCTCTCAAGCGTCCAGCAGTGGGTTAAGCAGCACCAGCACATCACGCACGAGGTCCGAGTCCTCAGCCAGTTAAAGTCTGGGCTTTCTTTGAAGACTGCACTGAGGATGTTACCATGGCGATTTGCAAGGTGTGCAAGACCCGCCTGAGCAGGGGGAAAAGTATTAACAACCTCTCCACTAGTGTTGGGCGAACATCTAGATGTTCGGGTTCGGGCCGAACAGGCTTATAGCAAAAAGAGCTTATAGTTTTTGAGAAAATCGATTTTAAAGTTTCAAAGGGAAAACTGTCTTTTAAATGCGGGAAATGTCTGTTTTCTTTGCACAGGTAACATGCTTTTTGTCGGCATGCAGTCATAAATGTAATACATATAAGAGGTTCCAGGAAAAGGGACCGGTAATGCTAACCCAGCAGCAGCACACGTGATGGAACAGGAGGAGGGTGGCGCAGGAGGAGAAGGCCACGCTTTGAGACACAACAACCCAGGCCTTGCATGAGGACAAGAAGCGTGCGGATAGCATGCTTTGTACCACCATGCAGTCATAAATGTAATAAAGATAAGTGGTTCAATAAACAGGGACCACGCGGCAACGCTAACCCAGCAGCAGCACACGTGATGGAACAGGAGGAGGCGCAGGAGGAGAAGGCCACGCTTTGTGAGACACAACAACCCAGGCCTTGCATGAGGACAAAAAGCGTGCGGATAGCATGCTTTGTACCGCCATGTAGTCATAAATGTAATAAAGATAAGAGGTTCAATAAACAGGGACCACGCAGCAACGCTAACCCAGCAGCAGCAGCAGCAGCAGCACACGTGATGGAACAGGAGGAGGCGCAGGAGGAGAAGGCCACGCTTTGTGAGACACAACAACCCAGGCCTTGCATGAGGACAAAAAGCGTGCGGATAGCATGCTTTGTACCGCCATGTAGTCATAAATGTAATAAAGATAAGAGGTTCCATAAACAGGGACCGGCAACGGTAACCCAGCAGCAGCAGCAGCAGCAGCAGCACACGTGATGGAACAGGAGGAGGCGCAGGAGGAGAAGGCCACGCTTTGTGAGACACAACAACCCAGGCCTTGCATGAGGACAAAAAGCGTGCGGATATAGCAGCAATGCTTTTTGCCGCCATGCAGTCATAAATGTAATACAGATGAGAGGTTCAATAAACAGGGACCGGAAACGCTAAACCATCCCAGATGTTCATCGGTCATGTTACTTGGTTGGGGTCCAGGAGTGTTGCGTAGTCGTTTCCAATCCAGGATTGATTCATTTTAATTTGAGTCAGACGGTCTGCATTTTCTGTGGAGAGGCGGATACGCCGATCTGTGATGATGCCTCCGGCAGCACTGAAACAGCGTTCCGACATAACGCTGGCTGCCGGGCAAGCCAGCACCTCTATTGCGTACATTGCCAGTTCGTGCCAGGTGTCTAGCTTCATGCCCGGTTTCAGGTCCAGCGGTGCCAGCCACAAATCCGTCTGTTCCTTTATTCCCCTCCAAATTTCCTCCCCTGTGTGCTGCTTATCCCCAAGGCAGATCAGCTTCAGCAACGCTTGCTGACGCATGCCAACAGCTGTGCTGCACTGCTTCCACGATCCTACTGCTGCTGGTGCTGGGTTAGCATTTCCGGATGAGGTACAGCTTTGAGATGCGTTGGAGGAGAAGGAGTCAGAGAGGTAGGTGCTGCTGTTGTTATCCAGCTGTTTGCGGCGTGGGCAACACCCGCGCAGTAGCAGGTGAGGAATCGCTGCCAGGCTCCACAAGGTTCACCCAGTGCGCGGTAAGGGAGATGTATCGACCCTGGCCGAACGCACTCGTCCAGGTGTCAGTGGTGAGGTGAACCTTGCAGGCAACGGCATTCTTCAAGCTTCGGGTTATTTAGCTGACCACGTGCTCATGCAACTCAGGCACTGCAGAGCGCGCAAAGTGGTAGCGGCTGGGAACCACGTAACGTGGGATGGCCACTGACATCATGCCCTTGAAGCTGTTTGTCTCCACCACTCGATATGGCAGCATTTCGCAGGCCAGAAGCTTGGCTATGCTGGCTGGCTGTTACTGCCACGGCCCGGGGGTCATTTGCTGGCAATTTCCTCTTGTGCTCAAACATCTCAGAGACAGACAACTCAACCGTAGCGCTGCACACCGAAGGGCTGTTGGTTGTTGTGTTTGATGAACACTGGGAGACCTCAAGAGCACTAGTCCGGAAAGTGACAGTGTCAGCATCGTCTGATGTTTGTGAATGTTGTGAACCACGCAATGGCTGGGCTACTGCTGCTGCTGAGGCGGGTCTGGTGGTGAGTCTGGTGAACCCAAGGGAGGCAGTGTTGCTGGTGGTACCCTGTCCTGCCGCGTTTGCCCACAGAGTGGGATGTTTGGATAGAATGTGGCGGCTCATGCTGGTGGTGGAGAGGTTGTTAATACTTTTCCCCCTGCTCAGGCGGGTCTTGCACACCTTGCAAATCGCCATGGTAACATCCTCAGTGCAGTCTTCAAAGAAAGCCCAGACTTTAACTGGCTGAGGACTCGGACCTCGTGCGTGATGTGCTGGTGCTGCTTAACCCACTGCTGGACGCTTGAGAGGTCATCCAAGTAATTATCTGGTCCTGTTCTTTTGGATCTGTGAGGGTTGTTGTCCTGGACAACATGGGCAGTATTGAGTGGGTTTTCTTGGGTGCTCCCCTGTGGCCTGTACGTGAACCGTCAGGGGAAACACCTCTTCCCTTGCCCCTCCCTCTTTCACCGGATTTCTTCCTCATTTCACTTATCCTTAAAGTACACGCTGACTGGCAGCAGTACAGTGGCAGTACAGAAATGCTATACAGTGGTGGGTGAGCGGTGTACCACTATTGTCAGCAGTGACACAGAGCACAATGCTATACAGTGGCGGGTGAGCGGTGTACTACTGTTCCCAGCAGACACAGAGTGGAAGTAAACACAATGCTATATAGTGTGGCTGAGCCGTGTACACAGAGTGGCATTAAACACAATGCTATATAGTCTGCTATATAGTCACCCCGAACAGGGTGATGTTCTGCAGAACCCGAACAGTGGCAAACACTGTTCGCCCAACACTACTGGGAGGGAACGCAGATTTTAGTACCTAAACACACGATACAACATGTTTTCCGGGGTCGGACTCTGAGGCACATACAGATGGTCCCGATCATCATCCTCATCATACAACTCTTCTCCTGAGTCTGACCCACCCACCACCTCTGCCACCCCAACATCCCCAGACACAGACCCCTCATCGTCCTCAACATTAACTTGGGATGCTGGCCTGAGCCAGACCTCCTCCTCCACATCAGGCCCCATCATCTCCTCAATGGCAGCCCTCATTAATCGCTCTGGCGACGGACTGATGGACACAACGTTCTCCTCCGGGGAGGGCTGCTGCTGACCACTGGCTGCTGGGGTGGATGTTATAGCTTGCGTGGGGCGTTGGCTGTTGCTGTTGTTGGGAGTGCTGCTCACAGCGGAGGTCTCTGGGGAACTCATGTTGAGCTCATATAGTGGTTGACGGTGAGTGGAGTATTACTGATCCCAGCAATATACACCCTGACTGGCAGAGTACGCAATGCTATATAGTGTGGCTGAGCGGTGTACACAGAGTGGCAGTAAACACAATGCTATATAGTCTGGCTGAGCGAGCGGTGTACTACTGTTCCCAGCAGAATCAGAGTGGCAGTAAACAATGGTATATAGTCTGGCTGAGCGGTGTACACAGAGTGTCAGTAAACAATGGTATATAGTCTGGCTGAGCGAGCGGTGTACTACTGTTCCCAGCAGAATCAGAGTGGCAGTAAACAATGGTATATAGTCTGGCTGAGCGGTGTACACAGAGTGTCAGTAAACAATGGTATATAGTCTGGCTGAGCGGTGTACACACAATGCTATATAGTCTGCTATATAGTGTCAGTAAACAATGGTATATAGTCTGGCTGAGCGAGCGGTGTACTACTGTTCCCAGCAGAATCAGAGTGGCAGTAAACAATGGTATATAGTCTGGCTGAGCGGTGTACACAGAGTTTCAGTAAACAATGGTATATAGTCTGGCTGAGCGGTGTACACAGAGTGTCAGTAAACAATGGTATATAGTCTGGCTGAGCGGTGTACACAGAGTGGCAGTAAACACAATGCTATATAGTCTGGCTGAGCGAGCGGTGTACTACTGTTCCCAGCAGAATCAGAGTGGCAGTAAACAATGGTATATAGTCTGGCTGAGCGGTGTACACAGAGTGTCAGTAAACAATGGTATATAGTCTGGCTGAGCGGTGTACACAGAGTGTCAGTAAACAATGGTATATAGTCTGGCTGAGCGGTGTACACAGAGTGGCAGTAAACACAATGCTATATACTCTGGCTGAGCGAGCGGTGTACTACTGTTCCCAGCAGACACAGAACAGTAAACAGAATGCTATATAGTGTGGCTGAGCGAGCGGTGTACCACTATTCCCAGCAGACACAGAACAGTAAACAGAATGCTATATAGTGTGGCTGAGCGAGCGGTGTACCACTATTCCCAGCAGACACAGAACAGTAAACAGAATGCTATATAGTGTGGCTGAGCGAGCGGTGTACCACTATTCCCAGCAGACACAGAACAGTGAACAGAATGCTATATAGTGTGGCTGAGCGAGCGGTGTACCACTATTCCCAGCAGACACAGAACAGTGAACAGAATGCTATATAGTGTGGCTGAGCGAGCGGTGTACCACTATTCCCAGCAGACACAGAACAGTGAACAGAATGCTATATAGTGTGGATGAGCGAGCGGTGTACCACTATTCCCAGCAGACACAGAACAGTAAACAGAATGCTATATAGTGTGGCTGAGCGAGCGGTGTACCACTATTCCCAGCAGACACAGAACAGTGAACAGAATGCTATATAGTGTGGCTGAGCGAGCGGTGTACCACTATTCCCAGCAGACACAGAACAGTGAACAGAATGCTATATAGTGTGGCTGAGCGAGCGGTGTACCACTATTCCCAGCAGACACAGAACAGTAAACAGAATGCTATATAGTGTGGCTGAGCGAGCGGTGTACCACTATTCCCAGCAGACACAGAACAGTAAACAGAATGCTATATAGTGTGGCTGAGCGAGCGGTGTACCACTATTCCAAGCAGACACAGAACAGTGAACAGAATGCTATATAGTGTGGCTGAGCGAGCGGTGTACCACTATTCCCAGCAGACACAGAGTGGCAGTAAACAGAATGCTATATAGTGTGGCTGAGCGAGGTACACAGAGTGGCAGTAAACAGAATGCTATATAGTGTGGCTGAGCAAGCGGTGTACTACTATTCCCAGCAGACACAGAGTGGCAGTAAACAGAATGCTATATAGTGTGGCTGAGCGAGGTACACAGAGTGGCAGTAAACAGAATGCTATATAGTGTGGCTGAGCAAGCGGTGTACTACTGTTCCCAGCAGTGACACAATGACAGGGGGGACCCTGGCTAGCGTGGCTGGAGCGCGAACTACCCTGCCTGCCTACCCAAAGCTAAACCCACAGACAAATGGCGGAGATATGACGTGGTTCGGGTATTTATTTACCCGAACCACGTGACCGTTCGGCCAATCAGAGCGCGTTCGGGTCCGAACCACGTGACCCGTTCGGCCAATCACAGCGCTAGCCGAACGTTCGGGGAACGTTCGGCCATGCGCTCTTAGTTCGGCCATATGGCCGAACGGTTTGGCCGAGCACCGTCAGGTGTTCGGCCGAACTCGAACATCACCCGAACAGGGTGATGTTCTGCAGAACCCGAACAGTGGCGAACACTGTTCGCCCAACACTACTCTCCACCACCAGCATGAGCCGCCACATTCTATCCAAACATCCCACTCTGCGGGCAAACGCGGCAGGACAGGGTACCACCAGCAACACTGCCTCCCTTGGGTTCACCAGACTCACCACCAGACCCGCCTCAGCAGCAGCAGTAGCCCAGCCATTGCGTGGTTCACAACATTCACAAACATCAGACGATGCTGACACTGTCACTTTCCGGACTAGTGCTCTTGAGGTCTCCCAGTGTTCATCAAACACAACAACCAACAGCCCTTCGGTGTGCAGCGCTACGGTTGAGTTGTCTGTCTCTGAGATGTTTGAGCACAAGAGGAAATTGCCAGCAAATGACCCCCGGGCCGTGGCAGTAACAGCCAGCCAGCATAGCCAAGCTTCTGGCCTGCGAAATGCTGCCATATCGAGTGGTGGAGACAAACAGCTTCAAGGGCATGATGTCAGTGGCCATCCCACGTTACGTGGTTCCCAGCCGCTACCACTTTGCGCGCTCTGCAGTGCCTGAGTTGCATGAGCACGTGGTCAGCTAAATAACCCGAAGCTTGAAGAATGCCGTTGCCTGCAAGGTTCACCTCACCACTGACACCTGGACGAGTGCGTTCGGCCAGGGTCGATACATCTCCCTTACCGCGCACTGGGTGAACCTTGTGGAGCCTGGCAGCGATTCCTCACCTGCTACGGCGCGGGTGTTGCCCACGCCGCAAACAGCTGGATAACAACAGCAGCACCTACCTCTCTGACTCCTTCTCCTCCAACGCATCTCAAAGCTGTACCTCATCCGGAAATGCTAACCCAGCACCAGCAGCAGTAGGATCGTGGAAGCAGTGCAGCACAGCTGTTGGCATGCGTCAGCAAGCGTTGCTGAAGCTGATCTGCCTTGGGGATAAGCAGCACACAGGGGAGGAAATTTGGAGGGGAATAAAGGAACAGACGGATTTGTGGCTGGCACCGCTGGACCTGAAACCGGGCATGAAGCTAGACACCTGGCACGAACTGGCAATGTACGCAATAGAGGTGCTGGCTTGCCCGGCAGCCAGCGTTATGTCGGAACGCTGTTTCAGTGCTGCCGGAGGCATCATCACAGATCGGCGTATCCGCCTCTCCACAGAAAATGCAGACCGTCTGACTCAAATTAAAATGAATCAATCCTGGATTGGAAACGACTACGCAACACTCCTGGACCCCAACCAAGTAACATGACCGATGAACATCTGGGATGGTTTAGCGTTTCCGGTCCCTGTTTATTGAACCTCTCATCTGTATTACATTTATGACTGCATGGCGGCAAAAAGCATTGCTGCTATATCCGCACGCTTTTTGTCCTCATGCAAGGCCTGGGTTGTTGTGTCTCACAAAGCGTGGCCTTCTCCTCCTGCGCCTCCTCCTGTTCCATCACGTGTGCTGCTGCTGCTGCTGCTGGGTTACCGTTGCCGGTCCCTGTTTATGGAACCTCTTATCTTTATTACATTTATGACTACATGGCGGTACAAAGCATGCTATCCGCACGCTTTTTGCCCTCATGCAAGGCCTGGGTTGTTGTGTCTCACAAAGCGTGGCCTTCTCCTCCTGCGCCTCCTCCTGTTCCATCACGTGTGCTGCTGCTGCTGCTGCTGCTGGGTTAGCGTTGCCGCGTGGTCCCTGTTTATTGAACCTCTTATCTTTATTACATTTATGACTACATGGCGGTACAAAGCATGCTATCCGCACGCTTTTTGTCCTCATGCAAGGCCTGGGTTGTTGTGTCTCACAAAGCGTGGCCTTCTCCTCCTGCGCCTCCTCCTGTTCCATCACGTGTGCTGCTGCTGGGTTAGCGTTGCCGCGTGGTCCCTGTTTATTGAACCACTTATCTTTATTACATTTATGACTGCATGGTGGTACAAAGCATGCTATCCGCACGCTTCTTGTCCTCATGCAAGGCCTGGGTTGTTGTGTCTCAAAGCGTGGCCTTCTCCTCCTGCGCCACCCTCCTCCTGTTCCATCACGTGTGCTGCTGCTGGGTTAGCATTACCGGTCCCTTTTCCTGGAACCTCTTATATGTATTACATTTATGACTGCATGCCGACAAAAAGCATGTTACCTGTGCAAAGAAAACAGACATTTCCCGCATTTAAAAGACAGTTTTCCCTTTGAAACTTTAAAATCGATTTTCTCAAAAACTATAAGCTCTTTTTGCTAAATTTTTTTTTCCTCTTGTACCCACTCCCAAGGTGCACATACCCTGTAAATTTGGGGTATGTAGCATGTAAGGAGGCTTTACAAACCACAAAAGTTCGGGTCCCCATTGACTTCCATTATGTTCGGAGTTCGGGTCGAACACCCGAACATCGCGGCCATGTTCGGCCTGTTCGGCCCGAACCCGAACATCTAGATGTTCGCCCAACACTACCCGCCGCACCGTATCGTCCAAAACAGACCTTCAGGCAATACCACAAGAGTAGCATTCGGCCTAGTAATGAACTGCGTCGCCATAGACTAACATGACTTCCGGGCCGATCGATATTGCCACAGAAGCCACGCAGTAACGTAGGCATGCACTAGCGTCAAGTCAAGCACTTCCGGCGTAGGGGGGGTCCGCAGTGTGTGACTTTCGCTAGGCATTTTGCCCTAACGCATCGCAGCAGTGTGAAATAGCACTGAGAGACCCTTGTGTGCCTACCGCTGTGTTTGGAGTTCCCTACTCTCTAATAGTGTACCTGCTCGTGGTACCTCTCAAAACACTCCCCTAGGAATAGGCCAGGCTGGTCAGGACAGGTGGGACAATAAACAATGGTGTCACGCCTTATTCCAGCCCTGCTGCAGACACGACAACGTTTTCTTCGGATTCGGTGACCTGAGGTACTCGGAATTGGATAGGCGTAATGCCTTCCATGCAGCCGGCTTAGTTGAAATCTTGGGGTTGGGCCACGGCACCTCCTGGATACAGGAGTTCCATCACGATCTGTTTATGAAATTGAATAAACGATCCAGTTCTCCCAGCCTTACTGTAGAGAACAAAGCTGTTGTAAATTGCCAATTGAATGAGGTAAAAAGACACTTTTTTTATACCAGCGTCTTGTTTTTCGTGCAACTAAATAGGGCGCTAACCTCTGGTCAATGAAGTCCACCCCTCCCATGTTAGTATTATACTCGTGGACGACAAGGGGTTTTTCAATGACCTCAGTTCGCCGTTGAATTTCAACTGCCGTGTCTGTGTGAATGGTGGACAGGAAGTAAACCTCCCTCTTGTCCTTCCATTTCACCGCGAGCAGGTCGTCAGGGAAGCGGGAAAAAAGGGCGCAGGCAGCTAGTGGACAAAAAGGGCGCCGCCATTTACTCTCATAATAAATAACGTTTAATGGGCGCCGAGCAGGAAAAAAGGGCGCCGGAGTTAAATAACGTTTACAAACGGCGCCAGGAGATTTTTAATGATTTATATGTGTGCTTGTGGTGATTTAAGTTTATAAAATGCACCCGTGCCGAATAACGTTTATAAAAATACTAAACATATTTATCTTATTTAACTAATTAAAACATTATTTAAAGTTTATCCCTTACTGTTTGTAAAACATTATTATTCACAAAATAAAGCCATCAGTGCGTAACGTAAATTGCAATATATTTTTTGCAGCCACAATTAGTAAAACATTATTATCCACATAATAAAGCGATCAGTAAGGGGGGTGGTTAGGTTTAGGCACCAACAGGGGGGTCTTAGGTTTAGGCACCACCAGGAGGGTCTTAGGTTTAGGCACCACCAGGGGGGTCTTAGGTTTAGGCACCACCAGGGGGTCTTAGGTTTAGGTACCACCAAGGGGGTCTTAGGTTTAGGCACCACCAGGGGGGGTCTTAGGTTTAGGCACCACCAGGGGGTCTTAGGGTTAGGCACCACCAGGGGGGTCTTAGGTTTAGGCACCACCAGGGGGGTCTTAGGTTTAGGCACCACCAGGGGGGTCTTAGGTTTAGGCACCACCAGGGGGTCTTAGGGTTAGGCACCACCAGGGGGGTCTTAGGTTTAGGCACCACCAGGGAGGTCTTAGGTTTAGGCACCACCAGGGGGGTCTTAGGTTTAGGCACCACCAGGGGGTCTTAGGGTTAGGCACCACCAGGGGGTCTAGGGGTTAGGGATAGGTACAGGGAGGGTTCTGTGTGAGACTAGGCTTAGGTATAGTTTTAGTAAAATTTTAGTAATACTTACTAATGTTTTACAACACTCTGTTTATGAAATTGAATAAACGATCCAGTTCGATCTTTATTATAAGAACAAACCATAAATGAAGGTTATTCACAATAATATACAATTATAACAATTAAACATATATTATTGTTTTTTTTAACAAACGTAATTATAAGTTTAACTTTTGAAACAGGGAAGATTAACGTTTTCACAATTGCCGATTTCATAAACATTATTTAATGATTTATAATTTTGTAAAACATTATTTGTAAACGAAATATAGCACACTATTTTTATAAACGCTATAAATGATTAATTATTAATTAGCGTTTACACCCCGCGCCCTTTTTGTCCGGGCGCCCTTTTTGTATGTACGCGGTCGTCAGCACACAAGGCGGCCCTCTGCCCCCGTTCAAGTCTGGTGGTAATGAGCCGTTGGGGGGAAGCCCTGGCGACTAGGCCGCACGGCGCCACAGCATCAGATTTTTTCTATTTTTAAGTGCTGAAAGAGGGCCACACTTGTGTAATAATTGTCCACAAAAAGATGGTACCCCTTCTGGAACAAGGGTGACACCAAGTCCCACACAACCTTTCCACTGCTCCCCAGGTAGTCAGGACATCCGACCGGCTCCAATTTTGAGTCTTTTCCCTCATAGACCCTAAAATAAGATGTACAGGATCTTCTCAAAAAATTAGCATATTGTGATAAAGTTCATTATTTTCTGTAATGTACTGATAAACATTAGACTTTCATATATTTTAAATTCAAATACACACAACGGAAGTATTTCAAGCCTTTTATTGTTTTAATATTGATGATTTTGGCATACAGCTCATGAAAACCCAAAATTCCTATCTCAAAAAATTAGCATATTTCATCCGACCAATAAATGAAAAGTGTTTTTAAAACAACAAAAGTCAATCTTCAAATAATTACGTTCAGTTATGCACCAAATACGTGGTTGGGAATCTTTTTGCAGAAATGACTGCTTCAATGCGGCGTGGCATGGAGGCAATCAGCCTGTGGCACTGCTCAGGTGTTATGGAGGCCCAGGATGCTTCGATAGCGGCCTTAAGCTCATCCAGAGTGTTGGGTCTTGCGTCTCTCAACTTTCTCTTCACAATATCCCACAGATTCTCTATGGGGTTCAGGTCAGGAGAGTTGACAGGCCAATTGAGCACAGTAATAGCATGGTCAGTAAACCATTTACCAGTGGTTTTGGCACTGTGAGCAGGTGCCAGGTTGTGCTAAAAAAATGAAATCTTCATCTCCATAAAGCTTTTCAGCAGATGGAAGCATGAACCCACTTTTGAACCAGAAACAGCGGCAGAAGCGCCTGACTCGGGCTACAGAGAAGCAGCTCTGGACTGTTGCTCAGTAGTGTTGGGCGAACATCTAGATGTTCGGGTTCGGGCCGAACAGGCCGAACATGGCCGCGATGTTCGGGTGTTCGACCCGAACTCCGAACATAATGGAAGTCAATGGGGACCCGAACTTTTGTGGTTTGTAAAGCCTCCTTACATGCTACATACCCCAAATTTACAGGGTATGTGCACCTTGGGAGTGGGTACAAGAGGAAAAAAAAATTTAGCAAAAAGAGCTTATAGTTTTTGAGAAAATCGATTTTAAAGTTTCAAAGGGAAAACTGTCTTTTAAATGCGGGAAATGTCTGTTTTCTTTGCACAGGTAACATGCTTTTTGTCGGCATGCAGTCATAAATGTAATACATATAAGAGGTTCCAGGAAAAGGGACCGGTAATGCTAACCCAGCAGCAGCACACGTGATGGAACAGGAGGAGGGTGGCGCAGGAGGAGAAGGCCACGCTTTGAGACACAACAACCCAGGCCTTGCATGAGGACAAGAAGCGTGCGGATAGCATGCTTTGTACCACCATGCAGTCATAAATGTAATAAAGATAAGTGGTTCAATAAACAGGGACCACGCGGCAACGCTAACCCAGCAGCAGCACACGTGATGGAACAGGAGGAGGCGCAGGAGGAGAAGGCCACGCTTTGTGAGACACAACAACCCAGGCCTTGCATGAGGACAAAAAGCGTGCGGATAGCATGCTTTGTACCGCCATGTAGTCATAAATGTAATAAAGATAAGAGGTTCAATAAACAGGGACCACGCGGCAACGCTAACCCAGCAGCAGCAGCAGCAGCAGCACACGTGATGGAACAGGAGGAGGCGCAGGAGGAGAAGGCCACGCTTTGTGAGACACAACAACCCAGGCCTTGCATGAGGACAAAAAGCGTGCGGATAGCATGCTTTGTACCGCCATGTAGTCATAAATGTAATAAAGATAAGAGGTTCAATAAACAGGGACCACGCGGCAACGGTAACCCAGCAGCAGCAGCAGCAGCAGCAGCAGCAGCACACGTGATGGAACAGGAGGAGGCGCAGGAGGAGAAGGCCACGCTTTGTGAGACACAACAACCCAGGCCTTGCATGAGGACAAAAAGCGTGCGGATAGCATGCTTTGTACCGCCATGTAGTCATAAATGTAATAAAGATAAGAGGTTCCATAAACAGGGACCACGCGGCAACGGTAACCCAGCAGCAGCAGCAGCAGCAGCAGCACACGTGATGGAACAGGAGGAGGCGCAGGAGGAGAAGGCCACGCTTTGTGAGACACAACAACCCAGGCCTTGCATGAGGACAAAAAGCGTGCGGATAGCATGCTTTGTACCGCCATGTAGTCATAAATGTAATAAAGATAAGAGGTTCCATAAACAGGGACCGGCAACGGTAACCCAGCAGCAGCAGCAGCAGCAGCAGCAGCAGCACACGTGATGGAACAGGAGGAGGCGCAGGAGGAGAAGGCCACGCTTTGTGAGACACAACAACCCAGGCCTTGCATGAGGACAAAAAGCGTGCGGATATAGCAGCAATGCTTTTTGCCGCCATGCAGTCATAAATGTAATACAGATGAGAGGTTCAATAAACAGGGACCGGAAACGCTAAACCATCCCAGATGTTCATCGGTCATGTTACTTGGTTGGGGTCCAGGAGTGTTGCGTAGTCGTTTCCAATCCAGGATTGATTCATTTTAATTTGAGTCAGACGGTCTGCATTTTCTGTGGAGAGGCGGATACGCCGATCTGTGATGATGCCTCCGGCAGCACTGAAACAGCGTTCCGACATAACGCTGGCTGCCGGGCAAGCCAGCACCTCTATTGCGTACATTGCCAGTTCGTGCCAGGTGTCTAGCTTCATGCCCGGTTTCAGGTCCAGCGGTGCCAGCCACAAATCCGTCTGTTCCTTTATTCCCCTCCAAATTTCCTCCCCTGTGTGCTGCTTATCCCCAAGGCAGATCAGCTTCAGCAACGCTTGCTGACGCATGCCAACAGCTGTGCTGCACTGCTTCCACGATCCTACTGCTGCTGGTGCTGGGTTAGCATTTCCGGATGAGGTACAGCTTTGAGATGCGTTGGAGGAGAAGGAGTCAGAGAGGTAGGTGCTGCTGTTGTTATCCAGCTGTTTGCGGCGTGGGCAACACCCGCGCCGTAGCAGGTGAGGAATCGCTGCCAGGCTCCACAAGGTTCACCCAGTGCGCGGTAAGGGAGATGTATCGACCCTGGCCGAACGCACTCGTCCAGGTGTCAGTGGTGAGGTGAACCTTGCAGGCAACGGCATTCTTCAAGCTTCGGGTTATTTAGCTGACCACGTGCTCATGCAACTCAGGCACTGCAGAGCGCGCAAAGTGGTAGCGGCTGGGAACAACGTAACGTGGGATGGCCACTGACATCATGCCCTTGAAGCTGTTTGTCTCCACCACTCGATATGGCAGCATTTCGCAGGCCAGAAGCTTGGCTATGCTGGCTGGCTGTTACTGCCACGGCCCGGGGGTCATTTGCTGGCAATTTCCTCTTGTGCTCAAACATCTCAGAGACAGACAACTCAACCGTAGCGCTGCACACCGAAGGGCTGTTGGTTGTTGTGTTTGATGAACACTGGGAGACCTCAAGAGCACTAGTCCGGAAAGTGACAGTGTCAGCATCGTCTGATGTTTGTGAATGTTGTGAACCACGCAATGGCTGGGCTACTGCTGCTGCTGAGGCGGGTCTGGTGGTGAGTCTGGTGAACCCAAGGGAGGCAGTGTTGCTGGTGGTACCCTGTCCTGCCGCGTTTGCCCACAGAGTGGGATGTTTGGATAGAATGTGGCGGCTCATGCTGGTGGTGGAGAGGTTGTTAATACTTTTCCCCCTGCTCAGGCGGGTCTTGCACACCTTGCAAATCGCCATGGTAACATCCTCAGTGCAGTCTTCAAAGAAAGCCCAGACTTTAACTGGCTGAGGACTCGGACCTCGTGCGTGATGTGCTGGTGCTGCTTAACCCACTGCTGGACGCTTGAGAGGTCATCCAAGTAATTATCTGGTCCTGTTCTTTTGGATCTGTGAGGGTTGTTGTCCTGGACAACATGGGCAGTATTGAGTGGGTTTTCTTGGGTGCTCCCCTGTGGCCTGTACGTGAACCGTCAGGGGAAACACCTCTTCCCTTGCCCCTCCCTCTTTCACCGGATTTCTTCCTCATTTCACTTATCCTTAAAGTACACGCTGACTGGCAGCAGTACAGTGGCAGTACAGAAATGCTATACAGTGGTGGGTGAGCGGTGTACCACTATTGTCAGCAGTGACACAGAGCACAATGCTATACAGTGGCGGGTGAGCGGTGTACTACTGTTCCCAGCAGACACAGAGTGGAAGTAAACACAATGCTATATAGTGTGGCTGAGCCGTGTACACAGAGTGGCATTAAACACAATGCTATATAGTCTGCTATATAGTCACCCCGAACAGGGTGATGTTCTGCAGAACCCGAACAGTGGCAAACACTGTTCGCCCAACACTACTGGGAGGGAACGCAGATTTTAGTACCTAAACACACGATACAACATGTTTTCCGGGGTCGGACTCTGAGGCACATACAGATGGTCCCGATCATCATCCTCATCATACAACTCTTCTCCTGAGTCTGACCCACCCACCACCTCTGCCACCCCAACATCCCCAGACACAGACCCCTCATCGTCCTCAACATTAACTTGGGATGCTGGCCTGAGCCAGACCTCCTCCTCCACATCAGGCCCCATCATCTCCTCAATGGCAGCCCTCATTAATCGCTCTGGCGACGGACTGATGGACACAACGTTCTCCTCCGGGGAGGGCTGCTGCTGACCACTGGCTGCTGGGGTGGATGTTATAGCTTGCGTGGGGCGTTGGCTGTTGCTGTTGTTGGGAGTGCTGCTCACAGCGGAGGTCTCTGGGGAACTCATGTTGAGCTCATATAGTGGTTGACGGTGAGTGGAGTATTACTGATCCCAGCAATATACACACTGACTGGCAGAGTACGCAATGCTATATAGTGTGGCTGAGCGGTGTACACAGAGTGGCAGTAAACACAATGCTATATAGTCTGGCTGAGCGAGCGGTGTACTACTGTTCCCAGCAGAATCAGAGTGGCAGTAAACAATGGTATATAGTCTGGCTGAGCGGTGTACACAGAGTGTCAGTAAACAATGGTATATAGTCTGGCTGAGCGAGCGGTGTACTACTGTTCCCAGCAGAATCAGAGTGGCAGTAAACAATGGTATATAGTCTGGCTGAGCGGTGTACACAGAGTGTCAGTAAACAATGGTATATAGTCTGGCTGAGCGGTGTACACACAATGCTATATAGTCTGCTATATAGTGTCAGTAAACAATGGTATATAGTCTGGCTGAGCGAGCGGTGTACTACTGTTCCCAGCAGAATCAGAGTGGCAGTAAACAATGGTATATAGTCTGGCTGAGCGGTGTACACAGAGTGTCAGTAAACAATGGTATATAGTCTGGCTGAGCGGTGTACACAGAGTGTCAGTAAACAATGGTATATAGTCTGGCTGAGCGGTGTACACAGAGTGGCAGTAAACACAATGCTATATAGTCTGGCTGAGCGAGCGGTGTACTACTGTTCCCAGCAGAATCAGAGTGGCAGTAAACAATGGTATATAGTCTGGCTGAGCGGTGTACACAGAGTGTCAGTAAACAATGGTATATAGTCTGGCTGAGCGGTGTACACAGAGTGTCAGTAAACAATGGTATATAGTCTGGCTGAGCGGTGTACACAGAGTGGCAGTAAACACAATGCTATATACTCTGGCTGAGCGAGCGGTGTACTACTGTTCCCAGCAGACACAGAACAGTGAACAGAATGCTATATAGTGTGGCTGAGCGAGCGGTGTACCACTATTCCCAGCAGACACAGAACAGTGAACAGAATGCTATATAGTGTGGCTGAGCGGGCGGTGTACCACTATTCCCAGCAGACACAGAACAGTGAACAGAATGCTATATAGTGTGGATGAGCGAGCGGTGTACCACTATTCCCAGCAGACACAGAACAGTAAACAGAATGCTATATAGTGTGGCTGAGCGAGCGGTGTACCACTATTCCCAGCAGACACAGAACAGTGAACAGAATGCTATATAGTGTGGCTGAGCGAGCGGTGTACCACTATTCCCAGCAGACACAGAACAGTGCACAGAATGCTATATAGTGTGGCTGAGCGAGCGGTGTACCACTATTCCCAGCAGACACAGAACAGTAAACAGAATGCTATATAGTGTGGCTGAGCGAGCGGTGTACCACTATTCCCAGCAGACACAGAACAGTAAACAGAATGCTATATAGTGTGGCTGAGCGAGCGGTGTACCACTATTCCAAGCAGACACAGAACAGTGCACAGAATGCTATATAGTGTGGCTGAGCGAGCGGTGTACCACTATTCCCAGCAGACACAGAACAGTAAACAGAATGCTATATAGTGTGGCTGAGCGAGCGGTGTACCACTATTCCCAGCAGACACAGAACAGTAAACAGAATGCTATATAGTGTGGCTGAGCGAGCGGTGTACCACTATTCCAAGCAGACACAGAACAGTGAACAGAATGCTATATAGTGTGGCTGAGCGAGCGGTGTACCACTATTCCCAGCAGACACAGAGTGGCAGTAAACAGAATGCTATATAGTGTGGCTGAGCGAGGTACACAGAGTGGCAGTAAACAGAATGCTATATAGTGTGGCTGAGCAAGCGGTGTACTACTATTCCCAGCAGACACAGAGTGGCAGTAAACAGAATGCTATATAGTGTGGCTGAGCGAGGTACACAGAGTGGCAGTAAACAGAATGCTATATAGTGTGGCTGAGCAAGCGGTGTACTACTGTTCCCAGCAGTGACACAATGACAGGGGGGACCCTGGCTAGCGTGGCTGGAGCGCGAACTACCCTGCCTGCCTACCCAAAGCTAAACCCACAGACAAATGGCGGAGATATGACGTGGTTCGGGTATTTATTTACCCGAACCACGTGACCGTTCGGCCAATCAGAGCGCGTTCGGGTCCGAACCACGTGACCCGTTCGGCCAATCACAGCGCTAGCCGAACGTTCGGGGAACGTTCGGCCATGCGCTCTTAGTTCGGCCATATGGCCGAACGGTTTGGCCGAGCACCGTCAGGTGTTCGGCCGAACTCGAACATCACCCGAACAGGGTGATGTTCTGCAGAACCCGAACAGTGGCGAACACTGTTCGCCCAACACTATTGCTCAGTGGTCCAAAGTACTTTTTTCGGATTAAAGCAACTTTTGCATGTCATTGGGAAATCAAGGTGCCAGAGTCTGGAGGAAGACTGGGGAGAGGGAAATGCCAAAATGCCTGAAGTCCAGTGTCAAGTACCCACCATCAGTGATGGTCTGGGGTGCTATGTCAGCTGCTGGTGTTGGTCCACTGTGTTTTATCAAGGGCAGGGTCAATGCAGCGAGCTATCAGGAGATTTTGGAGCACTTCATGCTTCCATCTGCTGAAACACTTTATGGAGATGAAGATTTCATTTTTCAGCACGACCTGGCACCTGCTCAAAGTGCCAAAATCACTGGTAAATGGTTTACTGACCATGGTATTACTGTGCTCAATTGGCCTGCCAACTCTCCTGACCTGAACCCCATAGAAAATTTGTGGGATATTGTGAAGAGAAAGTTGAGAGACGCAAGACCCTACACTCTGGATGAGCTTAAGGCCGCTATCGAAGCACCCTGGGCCTCCATAACACCTGAGCAGTGCCACAGGCTGATTGCCTCCATGCCATGCTGCATTGAAGCAGTCATTTCTGCAAAAGGATTCCCAACCAAGTATTGAGTGCATAACTGAACATAATTATTTGAAGGTTGACTTTTTTTGTTTTAAAAACACTTTTCTTTTATTGGTCGGATGAAATATGCTAATTTTTTGAGATAAGAATTATGCGTTTTCATAAGCTGTATGCCAAAATCATCAATATTAAAACAATAAAAGGCTTAAAATACTTCCGTTGTGTGTATTTGAATCTAAAATACATGAAAGTCTAATGTTTATCAGTACATTACAAAAAATAATGAACTTTATCACAATATGCTAATTTTTTGAGAAGATCCTGTATAGCCTGTGGCCCTTTCACAGAGCTTATACAGTTTCACCCCATACCAGGCGCCAGTGGCGGCTCCAGGAATTTTTTTTAGGGGGTGCTATGCAGGTGCTGGACCAATTTCTGGGGGAGCTGAAGAAGCGCGGCGCGGGCAAAAATGGGTGCGGCTACAACCTGCGGCGCGCTTAGCGCGCCGCGGAGAAAAAATGGGCGTGGTCATGACCGGATGAGGGCGGGGCTAACTGTAATTTAAAGTGAACCCAGGGTGAGAGTGATATGGTGGCTGCCATATTTATTTCCTTTTAAACAATTCTAGTTGCCTGGCAGCCCTGCTGATCTATTTGGCTGTAGTAGTGAACTGAATTACACCAGAAACAAGCATGCAGCTAATCTTGTCAGTTCTGACAATATTGTCAGAAACCCCTGACCTGCTGCATGCTTGTTCAGGGTCTATGGTTGAAAGAATTAGAGGCAGAGGACCAACACGGCAGCCAGGCAGCTGGTATTACTTAAAAGGAGATAAATATGGCAGCCTCAATATTATTCTCACCTCGGGTTCCCTTTAAAAGTGCAACGCAAAGACAGAGGGCCCAAGTTTTGGTGACCCTTTTCCCAGAAAATTCACATAATTGTGCAGGTTTTCTCAAGAAAATACACGTAATGTGAGCAGATTTTAACAAAAAACACGTCCAATGACCCCAATATGCACAATCGTTATCAGATATGGCTCCAATATGCACAATCGGTAGCAGATATGGTCCCAATATGCACAATCGGTAGCAGATATGGCCCCAATATGCACAATCGGTAGCAGATATGGCCCCAATATGCACAATCGGTAGCAGATATGGCCCCAATATGCACAATCGGTAGCAGATATGGCCCCAATATGCACAATCGTTATCAGATATGGCCCCAATATGCACAATCGTTATCAGATATGGCCCCAATATGCACAATCGTTATCAGATATGGCCCCAATATGCACAATCGTTATCAGATATGGCCCCAATATGCACAATCGTTATCAGATATGGCCCCAATATGCACAATCGTTATCAGATATGGCCCCAATATGCACAATCGTTATCAGATATGGCCCCAATATGCACAATCGTTATCAGATATGGCCCCAATATGCACAATCGTTATCAGATATGGCCCCAATATGCACAATCGTTATCAGATATGGCCCCAATATGCACAATCGTTATCAGATATGGCCCCAATATGCACAATCGTTATCAGATATGGCCCCAATATGCACAATCGGTAGCAGAAATGGCCCCAATATGCACAATCGGTAGCAGAAATGACCCCAATATGCACAATCGGTAGCAGAAATGACCCCAATATGCACAATCGGTAGCAGAAATAACCCCAATATGCACAATCGGTAGCAGAAATGACCCCAATATGCACAATCGGTAGCAGAAATGACCCCAATATGCACAATCCGTAGCAGAAATGACCCCAATATGCACAATCCGTAGCAGACATGACCCCAATATGCACAATCCGTAGCAGATATGACCCCAATATGCACAATCCGTAGCAGACATGACCCCAATATGCACAATCCGTAGCAGATATGACCCCAATATGCACAATCCGTAGCAGATATGACCCCAATATGCACAATCCGTAGCAGATATGGCCCCAATATGCACAATCAGCATCACCTGAAAAAGAAAAGAAAAACCCATTTACTCACCTACAGCCAGAAGACCTTCTTTCCCGACCTCCTGTCCCGAGTCCCGACCTCATTGTGGCGCGCAGCGCCCGCGCGCCCACGATCCTCTTCCTTCCCGACGTCACGACGAGACTTCCTGCCTGCATGCAGAGAGCAGGGCTACGGGAAAATGGCCGCCCGAAGCCATGCACTGCAGAAGTCTGCAGAACAGGGCTCCGGGCGGCCATCTTACCGTAGCCCTGCCTGCTGCTCCGTGCTGCCGCTGTGTGAACTGACTTGGCGTCTTTTAGACGCCTGAAGTCAGTTCACTCCAGGGGGTGCTTTGGGGGTGCTTGGACAATTCTAGGGGGTGCTCGAGCACCCCCTTGCACCCCCCTGGCGCCGCCCCTGCCAGGCGCGCTTGTTTGGGATGTACTGTTTGATGCGAAGGCGCCCGGTAAAACGTATGAGGGACTCGTCTACGCAGATGTCCTGGTCAGGGGTATAAGCATCTGCAAATCTGGATGACAGGTGGTCTATAAGGGGTCGAATTTTGTGGAGCCGGTCAAAAGCAGGGTGGTCACTTCGATGACAGGTTTCGTTGTTACTGAAGTGCAGGAAGCGCAGGATGTTCTCAAATCGTGTCCTGCGCATGGCAGTAGAGTAAAGGGGAACATGATATGCTGGGTCCGTAGACCAATAAGACCGCAACACATTCTACTTTACTAGTCCCGTGTGAAGGAGAAGGCCCAAAAAAATGTTAATTTCGGAAACTTGGACTGGTTTCCACCGAAAAGGCTGGGCAAGGAACTTTTCCGGATTGGCAGTTATATATTGTGTGGCCTTACGGTTGGTCTCTGCCACAATTAAGTCTAAGAGATCCTGGGTGAAGAACAGATAGAAAAAGTCTAGGGCCGATCCTAGATTATCTGTCTCCACCTGGACTACAGACTGGGCGGTGAAAGGGGGATGTACGGGTGCGGCGGAATCAGGGGATTGCCAATTTGGATATGCCAGCACCTCTGGTAAACTAGGGGTAGTACGGGCCCGTCTTCTTGGTGGCTGCGACTAGGCGAACAGATCCACTGATGATGCTGTCAACATCTGCCTTGAGCTCACATACGACCACCTGGACAAAC